>NC_068280.1:52206963-52274463 GCF_025860055.1 Xyrauchen texanus
TTCAATTTATCAACATTAGTTACAACTAACAATGGACAATTGTATTTTTATTATCTAACATTTACAAAGATGAATAAAAGCGTATATATATATATATATATATATATATATATATATATATATATATATATATATATATATATATATATATTGTTAATTGTTTCATCATGACAAATGAAGCTTTAATGTAAAAGTGTCACCAAAAATACAATGCAGAAAGTGTCTTTAAAATCCAATATATTGTAGATATTAGTGGATATCACCATTTTATGAACAAAATATTTGATATTTGGCTTACTCAGAAGTCTAAAATTACTTTTCTGTGCAGTTTAAGTAGTGATATATTCATTACAGTTGCAGTGTGTCCTTCAGTGTAAGTCTATGGGGTTTTGCCTGTTTCATTGTGATCGTGAATAAAGTCCGATAAGTCTGTCCGCACCTCTCTTAACACTTGGTATGAGCAAAAGTAATCGTGGCGCTTGACTCAGTCTGAAGGATTTGTTTACATTATTTCTGCTGATTAATGTGATACTTTGAACACATCTCAGTTGTTTGTTTGTTTGTTTATGAAGCTCATTTGTCTTTATCTGTTTTTGTGTGAAAATGATTCAAAAGAAAAATGACGTGTGTGTATATATATTGAACTAATTCTTTCTCTTTTTCTTTCCTGTTCAATGCTCGCGGGACGTCTCCATTGCTGTCGTAGGTAAGTCAAAACTTGTTCACTTGTTATTCACATCACGGCACACGCTGATGACTCCTTCCCAAACAGCAGAGCAGCGTTTACTCTCATCTGCTGTCAATCGTTCGCGGTGATGCATGGACTGAACACAGCCTGAGAATGGCGGTAAACAACGAGCCAATGAAAAATAAAGACGAATGTGGCGGTTGTGAGATAATGCATTTTAGATGTGTTTGTTCTCGGTTTGACGTTATAAATCATCGAGGGTTACGACTGCTCGTCTGTTTATGAGACGCCTATATTCATTGATCAGGGGAAATGGTGGAATCATGGGTTATTACCCGGAAACAAACAAATGAATAAATCCTTCGTGGTGGAACGTGGTCTAATGTGATTGTTGTGTTGATGCAAACAAACTTTCAGCTTCCTGTTGTTGGTGCACTATGAAACATCACTGTCCTAATCAGTATTTTTGTGTCGTTTTACAGTGAAAATATCTCGACTTTTTGAATTTACTTCAAAATGCAAAACTGCATTAAATATTAAGACTTGTTTTCCTATCTGGAGTAATGTGTATATGTGTGAATTATGAATGTGAATATGAATTATTCTGGTTTTGGGTATAAATCTAATATCATTTTATGAGGTTTGTGGTTAAAACGAGAAATAAAGATGAGAAAAATAAGCTTAATTCAAGATAGATTCTCTGTAAATACATTAAGTCTTATTATGTAACACAATTTTGTTTCTCACATAAAATTATCTTGTTTTAACAATGTTTAGTAGATATTTATTTTAGTGTTTGCAGTGCAAATAACTTTGTATGTGGCAAATTATTGATTCTAGGCAAAACTGCAGAGTAGAAAACTTTTATTCATGGTTTTGTGCCATGAATTAGATTTGAGAAATATATATATATATATATATATATATATATATATATATATATATATATATATATATATATATATATATATATATATATACATATACATATTATTATTATTTATTTTATTTTATTTTTTATTAAAAAAATATTAAAACGCCCCATATCGGATACTTTTTTCTTACCTGTGGGCTTTGATGATTTATTTGAGCCGTAATATTTTTTTTACATTTTCTAAAACAGCTTTTCCATGTGCTGTGGTTCATCGTTGCATACTAAATATACTCTAATATAATAATAATAATATATTTAGTTTCATACTAAATCTTTGGCTACAGAGTTAATTATTGGGGGTGTTTTTAAAGATTTCAGTGGCATACCCAAAATTAAAGGCTTATAAGTCAAATAAATAAATAAATAGATACAAAAAAGGAGGGTCAAGTGTTGGGTATCATTGTAAAGAAAACTTAAATAAAATACAAAATAATAATAATATAGATTATGATAAATTCTGAGACTTTCAGCCTAAGAAACTGCTGAAAAATTCTGATTTGACATTATATATCTCTGGGTGTAAATAAAGCGGCTCCGAAAAACTGCTTTTGTTTTGTTCCCAATCATGTCGACTGTATCTGAGAACAATTTTGTGTTGATACGTCAAAGCAATCAAAAGTTACAACATTACAAATATAATTGATCATAGTGTCCAAAAGCATCTCCAAACAAATAAAAGATAATAATTGTCCATAAGAACTAATTACACATGCAAACACAACAATGACTAAAGGTTTGCATAGCATGCAGACATGATTTTAGTCATGAGATTTCACAGAATGAGTTTCATTCTGTGTCATTTGAGTCATCATCGAGTCTGTGTCGTGTATTTGGCGCCATCTCCTGGTGGTCATATGTAACATTGTGCTTCATGTGGATTATCTAATGATCTATACATCTGATTATCTTGTGTGTGGACTCGTTTGAAAGATAATCACCTCCTCTAAATAATGATATTTGATATTTTATGTTCTCTTCATTTTTCATGAATTTCTAAGCAATAATGTGACATGTAAGCGACACCTGTCCACATGTAACGTAATTGTCAAAGACATATACTAGCGTGTATATCACTATATTTTTGCCTGAGTTAAACAAATAGGCAGATTGTATTCTACTCTTTGAGAGCTTTCCAACAATATATGACACAAGGCTGAACAGTGCAAATTTAATTTTATTTATTTATTTATTTTTATAAATGATCAAAACGGAACACTTCTGATTTGTCTACAAATTTCAAAGCACTTGTTCAGTTTTGGTCATAATGTCTACATGCATTGGAAAGTAGAGCTTCTGAACTTTCAAACAAAACCTATTTTGTGTTGGTCAAGACTGTAGTTATTAATATTTTGACTATTTATTTTTTCTAGTGTAATGTCAACATTCAGCATTATATTGGCGTTCATGCACCTCAAATACGATTATTCTGATATAACCTGAATTCAGCAATAAACCGACTAAATAAAAATTATTTTCTGGCAAACATTGTTTTTTTTTTTTTTTTTTGTGCAAAAGTACACAAACTATTTACAAACTAAAATGTACAATCAAGATTCACAATTGCAGCTTAATTATGATAATTTCCTATTTGTTTTCCAGAGTTTTCTACTGATATTTACAGCATTGTATTGCCGTTCATGCACCTCATAAACATGATTATTCTGACAAAACTTGAATGCAGCAATAAACCAGCTAAATATGTAACAAGCTTCATCACTATTCTTCATCAACAGTACACACAATGTGTTCAAACTTGATAATTACAGCCTAATTATGATTAATCATGATTCCTTCCGTTGACATGCCTTCAACTTGGAAATTCAGGACTCGAATAAAATTCAAAGTATCTCACTAGTAATTACAATATTGTAGTATTGTACATGTATGTATGTATGTATGTATGTATGTACAAATGCAAATCTGTTATATACAGTGCAAGGGCATGTAAAGGCAGAACAGGTAGGATGTGTTGGATTAATATAAATAGACTAAACTGTTTATTGCACATCGTTTTTGCTCAGTGGGGCAGTTTTAACTGTTCATGAGATGGATCACCTGAGGGAAATAAACTGTTTCTGTGTCTGACGGTTCTGGTGCTCAGTCCTCTGTAGCGTCAGCCAGAAAGCAACAGTTCAAAAAGGTATTGGGATGGGTGAATGGGGTCCAGAGTGATTTTTCCAGCCCTTTTCCTCACTCTGGAAGTGTACAGTTCTTGAAGGAAGGGCAACGGGCAACCAATAATCCTCTCAGCAATCCGAACTGTACTTTGAAGTCTCCTGATGTCTGATTTTGTAGCTGAACCAGTCCAGACATTTATGAAGTGCACAGGACAGACTCAATGACTGTTGAGTAGAACTGTATCAGCAGCGCCTGTGGCAGGTTGAACTTCCTCAGCTGGCGAAGGAAATACAACCTCTGCTGGGCCTTTTTCACAATGGAGTCAATGTGGTTGTCCCACTTCAGGTCCTGCGAGATGGTAGTGCCCAGGAACCAGGAGGTGTTGATGTTTGTGTGAAGTGAAGGTCAGAGCTGGTGTGGGGTGTGAGACTGGGCTCTTCAAATCTACAGTAAAATACATTCAGGTCATCAGCCAGTTGTTGATTGGGCATTTACGGTGTTGGGGGATGGTGTCTTGTAGTTAGTAATGCCTTTCAGGCCTCTCCACACTGATGCAGCTTTTTCAGCTTCTCAGAGAAGCTTATTTTAGCCACTCTAATCTCTTTTGTCAGTGTGTTTCTGGCCTGATTGTACAATATTTTATTCCCACTTCTGTAAGTATCCTCTTTGGCCTCACAAAGCTGCCTGAGTTCTGCTGTAAACCATGGTTTGTCATTGTTGTACGGAGCTTAAGTGAGAAAATAAGGTGCGTTCAATAAACATACTGTTCTGTCTGTGATTGCTCTGTTTTGTTTTTTTTGTATGTTTTATTGTCAATAATCCTAATTTTAGTGTACGTATATCACGGTGTCGCGTCATACCTGGTGTGGACAGATTGCTCGTCACTGGAATCTTATGTAGCGTACTAAATTGAATGCAGCATCTCTGTTTATACCTTGTTGTAAGCTGCATTTAGGGTGACCCGCTTGTAAACGGGGTCCAAAATATTTGCAAGATTTGTCCCCTTCAACCACATTTGGAGGTGGTCCAATACACATGTGGCCACATTGGACTCGTAGTGTAAATGTCCAAATTACAACATCCTAATTACCAGTCTTGAAAAGTCAACATATGACACTAAGCTACATGCTAAAACGTGCTAGCAACATGCTAGAAACACTTAGCAACATGATAAAATATGCTAGCAACATGCTAGCAACACCTAACAACATGCCAGTAATGTCTATCTACATGCTAAAACATGCTAGCAACATGTTAGCAACACCTGGCAACATGATAACACACGCTAGCAACATGTTAGCAACACCTATCAACATGATAAATCATGCTAGCAACATGTTAGCAATGTCTGTCTACATGCTAACAACATGCTAGTAAAATGCTAACAATTCCTAGCTACATGTTAAAAATTCTAACAACAGGCTAGCAACATGCTAGCAACACCTAGTAGCATGTTAATTCATACATGCAATACCTAGCAACATGCTAGCAATGACTAGCTACATTTTAAAACATGATAACCATGCCTAGCTACATTCTAGAAATGCTAATCTATCTATCTATCATTCTATCTATCGTCTGTCATCTATCTGTCGGTCGTATGTAAAACTCCAAGCTTTTATTATTTTATATATATATATATATATATATATATTAGGGCTGTCAATAGATTAGAGAAATATTATTTATGACAGTCCAGTGTAAGATTAATAAAGTGCACTGCTGATGTATTTTGATCCTGAGAGATGAAGTGTTCAAAAGTCTGATTGCTTGGGGGAAGAAGCTGTCATGTAGTCGGCTGGTGCGGGTCCTGATGCTGCGATACCGCCTGCCTGATTGTAGCAGTGAGAGCTGCCCGTGGCTCTGATGATCCTCCAAGCTTTTTTCACACACTGCCTAGTATTGTAACCCGCACAAGAAGAGACAGTCACAATGTAAGTCAAAAACTGCGTTTTATTGCAGACAGGCCAAAGTACAGAAAAAGGGCAAATCCAGTGAAGAGTAGTCAAAGGGAGCGTGAGGTCGAAAGCCGGGGAATCAAGATATAAACAAGGGGGCAAATCTGGGAGAGAGTAGTCAAAGGGAGCGTGAGGTCGAAAGCCGGGGAATCAAGAGGAAAATGATGAGACTAGTGGGAGCAAAAGACAGGGGAACAAGGGGAGCTGGCAAGCTAAGAGGTGAACGAGAGGAGGTCAAAACTAGACGAGACTAGCGGGGGGCAAAGACACGGGAAACTAAATACAATAACCAACAACCGTGAGACGAAAGGGTAGTGATATATATAGGGGCAAGTGCAGGTGTTAACCATGACAGGTGATGAGACGAGTGCAGGTGAAACTAATGTGCAGGAGTGCAGATGACGCGAGTGCAGGTGGTCATAATGTTCTGGGGGATTGGAAATGCGTGAGAAACTCGAGGAAGGGAGATTGCCTACGAGCATGTGAGCGAGTAGGAGCAAAGTGGGCGTGAGGGCTCGAGCGAGCAAAAAGAGCGTGCGAGGACAGGGACTGAGGACAGGGACCCCCGGACAGGAATAGGGTCCAGAGGCCAGGGAAGAGGCCACAGGACAGGGAGAGGGTCAGGAAGTCCGGGCTGAGCCGTGAAAGGCGGTGCCGTCAGAGGCGGAACTGTAGGTGGCTCTGGAGGTGGGGTTCTGGAAGGCTCTGGAGGTGGAGCCGAAGGAGGCTTTAGGGCCGAAGGCCTGAAAGGCTCTGGAGTTGGAGCCGACGGAGGCTTTAGGGGGGAAGGCCTGGAAGGCTCAGGAGGTGGAGCCAATGGAGGTGGCGCCGTGGGAGGTCCCCGAGGCGACGACCTGGCAGGCTCTGTAGTCTCGGGGGGTAGAGCCGTAGGAGGCCTGAGGCGGAGCCATAGAAAGCTCTGGAGTCTTTGGGAGCAGAGCCGTGAGGGGCTCGGGAGGTGGAGCCGTGGGAGGCTCGGGAGGCGGAGCCGTAGGAGGCTAGGCAGGCGGAGCCCTAGGAGGCTCGAGAGGCGGAGCCCTAGGAAGCTCTGGAGTCTCTGGGAGTAGAGCCGCGCGAGGCTCGGGGAAAAAGGTCGTGGAAGACTCGAGAGGCTCTAGAGGTGGGGACCTGGAAGACTCGAGAGACGAAGCCCTGAGAGGCTTGGAAGGGGGTGGAGCCCTGAAAGACTCGAGAGGAGAAGCCCTGAGAGGCTTGAGGGGAGGAGGAGCCCTGAGAGACTCGAGAGGGGAAGCCCTGAGAGGCTTGAGAGGGGGAGGAGCCCTGAGAGACTCGAGAGGCGAAGCCGTGACAGACTTGAGGGGTGGAGCCATGAAAGACTCGAGGGACGGTGCCCTGAGAGGCTCGAGGGGTGGAGCCATGAAAGACTCGAGGGACGGAGCCCTGAGAGGCTCGAGGGGAGGAGGAGCCCTGAGAGACTCGAGAGGCGAAGCCGTGAGAGGCTTAAGGGGTGGAGCCATGAAAGACTCGAGGGACGGTGCCCTGAGAGGTTCGAGGGGTGGAGCCATGAAAGACTCGAGGGACGGAGCCCTGAGAGGCTCGAGGGGAGGAGGAGCCCTGAAAGACTCGAGAGGGGAAGCCCTGAGAGGCTTGAGGGGGGGAGGAGCCCTGAGAGACTCGAGAGGAGAAGCCCTGAGAGGCTTGGGAGGGGGAGCCCTGAAAGACTCGAGAGGAGAAGCCCTGAGAGGCTTGGGAGGGGGAGCCCTGAAAGACTCGAGAGAAGAAGCCCTGAGAGGCTCGAGAGGAGGGGCCCTGGGAGGCTTGGGAGGAGGAGCCTTGGAAGGCTCGAGAAGAGGAGCCCTGGGAGGCTTGGGAGGAGGAGCCTTGAAAGACTCGGGAGGAGAAGCCCTGAGAGGCGGCGCTCTGGGAGGCTCGAGAGACTTGAAAGGCAGAACCCTGGGGGGCTTGGGAGGTAGAGCTCTGGGAGGCTCGAGAGGAGGAGCCTTAGGAGGCTCGAGAGGAAGAGCCCTGGGAGGCTTGAGAGGAGCCCTGGGAGGCTTGGGAGGAGGAGCCTTGGGAGACTCGAGAGGCGGAGGCCGCGAGGGCTCTGAGGGGCGAGCAGAGGCTGGCAGAGCCGTGGAAGACACTGAGAGCGGAGCAGAGGCTGGCAGAGCCGTGGAAGACTCTGAGGGCGGAGCAGAACCCGGCAGAGCCGTGGAAGACTCTGGGGGCGGAGCAGAACCCGGCAGAGCCGTGGAAGACTCTGGGTGCGGAGCAGAACCAGGCAGAGCCGTGTGAGTCTCTGGGGGCGGAGCAGAACCCGGCAGAGCCGTGTGAGACTCTGGGGGTGGAGCAGAACCCGGCAGAGCCGTGGAAGACTCTGGGGGCGGAGCAGAACCCGGCAGAGCCGTGGAAGACTCTGGGGGCGGAGCAGAACCTGGCAGAGCCGTGGAAGACTCTGGGGGCGGAGCAGAACCCGGCAGAGCCGTGGAAGACTCAGGGCGGAGCAGAGGTCGGTAGAGCTGTGGAAGACTCTGAGGGAACCTCTGCGGTCTTGAGCACAAGACGAGACTGGGGAGAAGGGGCCCTCTTCCTTCTCTTGCGTCCTCGGCCAACAGGGGACGTGGCCATGGGGACGGTCGAGGCTACAGGCGCTGGCTCGCCGACCGTGGCGGGCATGGGCGCTGGCTCGTTGGCCGTGGCGGGCATGGGCGCTGGCTCGTTGGCCATGGCGGACATGGGCGCTGACTCTCTGGCCGTGGCAGGCATGGGCGTTGACTCGCTGGCCATGCCAGGCTTCGAGACTGGGGCCGTGACAGGCTTTGGGACTGGGGCCGTGACAGGCCTCGGGACTGGGGCCGTGTCAGGCTTCGGGGCTAGGGCCGTGTCAGGCTTCGGGACTGGGGCCGTGACAGGCCTCGGGACTGGGGCCGTGTCAGGCTTCAGGACTAGGGCCGTGACAGGCTTCGGGACTAGGGCCGTGTAAGGCTTCGGGGCTAGGGCCGTGTAAGGCTTCAAGACAGGGGCCGTGGTAGGCTTCAAGACGGGGGCCGTGGTATGGAACGCTGGTTCAGTTTCTGCCTCCCCCACAGTAAACGAGGAACCAGCGTACAGTAGGGCGAGGTCAATAAACTGAGCCAGGTTGAGAGAGCAGCGACCACCAGGCATGGATGATGAGTCTGGCTCATTCAGTCCAAATTGAAAAATGTCTTTCAGAGCTACCTCATCAAAATTCACCTGGTACGCCAGGGCACAAAAATCCATAATATAAGCCTCCAAGGGTTGGCTCCCCTGGCGCAAACCCAAGAGTCGGGCCGCAGGCTCCATAATGTCAAGGACGGGGTCATAATGTCAAGGACGGGCCTTGCATGGAAAATCCTTGGTTCGCGTCCGATGAGCCATAAAACCTTTCCGGGGATGGAGAGCATACGGCGCTCGCGGATGCGTGGAAAGCATCAATGGGCTCAGGGGTAGACACAGGTGAAACAGGGTGAAAAATTTCAGACATATAACATACCTGCTGCCCCTGGGCCGCGGGCGCTCAGTCCTGCCTCCAAACTGTAGCTCCTCGCGCCGAATGTGACGTGCACCTCCGCTCTAGTGAGCTGCGCGAATCCTCAGCGCGAGGCATTGTGACTGTCTTCGGTAATGGTTGGTTATTCTGTAACCCGCACAAGAAGAGACAGTCACAATGTAAGTCAAAAACTGTGTTTTATTGCAGACAGGCAAAAGTACAGAAAAAGGGCAAATCCAGTGAAGAGTAGTCAAAGGGAGCGTGAGGTCGAAAGCCAGGGAATCAAGATATAAACAAGGGGGCAAATCCGGGAGAGAGTAGTCAAAGGGAGCGTGAGGTCGAAAGCCGGGGAATCAAGAGGAAAATGACGAGACTAGTGGGAGCAAAAGACAGGGGAACAAGGGGAGCTGGCAAGCTAAGAGGTGAACAAGAGGAGGTCAAAACTAGACGAGACTAGCGGGGGACAATGTCACGGGAAACTAAATACAATAACCAACAACCGTGAGACGAAAGGGTAGTGATATATATAGGGGCAAGTGCAGGTGTAAACCATGACGGTGATAAGACGAGTGCAGGTGAAACTAATGTGCAGGAGTGCAGATGACGCGAGTGCAGGTGGTCATAATATTCTGGGGGATTGGAAACGTGTGAGAAACTCGAGGAAGGGAGATTGCCTACGAGCATGTGAGCGAGTAGGAGCAAAGTGGGCGTGAGGGCTCGAGCGAGTAAAAAGAGCGTGCGAGCTCGAGGGGGCGGAACGAGCGTGGGAGCTCGAGGGGGCGGAACGAGCGTGGAAGCTCGAGGGGGCGGAGCGAGGGAGCGGGGTTCGTGACAAGTATAAATGTCCTGGAGGGAGGGAAGCTCACCTCCGATGACGTGTCTGGCAGTTCGCACCACCCTTTGAAGGGCTTTTGCGGTTGAGGGCGATGCTGTTGCTGTACCAGGTGGTGGTGGAGGAATTTGAAGCTGCTGACTCTCTCCACCGGTTCTCCATTGATGATGATGGGGCTGCGTTCTCTGTCTTTTCTCCTCAAGTCCACAACAAGCTCCTTGGTTTTGCTGACATTGAGGGAGAGGTTGTGCTATCTCATTCAATTATTACAAACTATTAGAAATTCATTGGTTAACCAGGTTGCCCACAGCAATGAGACACACTTGACAGCCCATCAATAACTGAAGACGTCTGAGATTGAAGATGTGTGTTTGTGCTGGAAGCAGGGAAATGGATGTTATCTATTAATTGCAGAGTTTCCTCTGCTGTTGCCCACTTCATCTCATTGTGGGATAGTCTCCCATATCTCCCTCTCTCTTTGACTTATTTAAGACCATTACATCTTTCGGTTCTCTATATTCTCTATACGGTCTCTTTGTAAGCATATGTCAAGAAAATCTCCAGGTTACATTTCACCCCAAAATCAAGACATATAAATTTGAACTTACATTTTCCTCAAAGAAAATGAAGTCTTTTTAATGCAAAGTGATTCGGTTCAAGCCTGTGGCTGTATAATGCCTCTGAAGTACAAAAAGCTCTTATCCTTTCTCAAGTAGATCTGAGCTTTTTCTCCTCCTTTCTATCCTCAGTTGTGTCGATTCAATGGGATTATAATGACCCAGATCACCAGACGTCCTGTTGCTCTCCTGATGGTTGTGGTGCATCTTGGAATCATCCCCGTTGGACATGATCACCGCTGTTATGTCAACCACACGGAGTGCTGTCAATTATTTAGCACATATGCGAGTGACAGTGTAATATAAGAGGGTAATCAGATATTTAACTGCATATAAAACACTTAAGACTGGTTTTTGTACTCAAGTGACCGGAAAATGAGAACCGGTTCTATTAATTGGAATACCGAAACCGATTAATTGTCATGAATTTCGAATCCGTTAACGGTTCTTGGATGTGCGTTTTTCATGCCACATAAAGAACGAAACACACATTGCAACCAGTCTTGTCTGATTTCTGAATGAATGACTCTAATGTGCCAGTTCTTTTGAATCTGCAACACAAAACATACAGCGTGAACTTTATGCAAATAAGCATCAACTCAGTGCAGAAGCTACAAATGGCAGTGCAGACAGTAATACATTGGGACGTCTACTAGCAACAAACAGTACAGCGACTTGGCAACCTCCCAACGATTTTATCACTTCCATTGTGAACGGGTTCTAGACGTGTAATCAGGAAGACTTGCAGACTTGAGTGAGATTTAAGATGACATTTATTTGATGAATATAAAACAGAAAAGTAATGTCTCTCTTTGGCGGTCCGAAGAAGTTGTACTCGGAACCGTCATATCCTGCCGGAGATAGGAGGCAGGGGCGAGGAGCCAACCCCCGTGCAGGATGGGACTCAACATGTGGTGGTGGGGTGGAGGAGGCTGCCATGTTAGCACACTGAAACAGCAATGTGATTGATTGTGAGCAGACTTATAAAGCAACAGCTTACATGTGATTGACTAGGAGTTACCCAGCTAATGGTGAGATGATGTACAGCTGCCAGTCTTCCCGCTAGAACTACGCTGTGCTTACATTTCCCGCAGGAGTAAAGATTTTGGACTCAACCACCGTTGGATTTGATCATGGCCATTACACCAACGACATGGAGCGCATTAATATTTCAGCACATATGTGAGTTTGATTAGATTCTCCAATATGAGAGTGTAATTGGATTTGCTCCAGTGTACTCCACAAATGAACGTATCAAAGATTTAACCACGTATAAAACGCTTTCAACTGGCTTTGGTGACTGCTTGTTTCCATTATCTCTCCACTTCTGTTGTGAAAAAGTAATGAAGCATTGCAGACCATCCATTATTCTTTTGAAACTGTCCTCGGAATTGAAGCCTTGTAGGATACATGTCCTCAAGTGTCTTTAAAGTGTCCTTCCTGTCTGTCCCCTTATCAGCCGTCTGTCTTCTTATCTACAACTCACCTGAACATCGATTCTCAATCAATGAGCTGCCTGCTGTTCAGCCAATATATCTGATCACTTCCATCTCCGGGAGCATCTGAACGATTCTGTTCAAAAATGGGAAACTAGCATAGTGTTACTGCTCACTGAATTCTGCCTCTGTTTGTGAAACAGTATGTATAATTCAACAATAAACATTTTAAATAGAAGTATGAAACATTGTTTTTCATGACCTTCACATCGCATGCTTAATTTAATAAGCCTCCAATTATTGTCCAGAAAATTAAAAACTTTATATTTTTGCATTTTCATCCAATTTTCTGCAAAAAAAATTTATTTTCTTTTGGCAGTATGATCTAAAAATTTTGTAAAAACAAATAAATATATAAATAAATGCAATTAATCATGTACCCGGACTGCAATAAGGAAGATTCCTGAGCAATTCAAGCTTGTAGTACCACCTGTTTTCCTCAGGGGGCAGTAAGCGAAACTTCATCTCTATAGGCAACGAGCAGCTTATACAGAGAACAAACCAACCCTTCAGCAGACAGCACAACACAAGGAGGCGATCCTGCGTACAAACACAGCATGAATCCAAACTTCGGAATCTCAAGACATGTTTTTCTAAGGATTTAACTACGTTTAACTTGACACAGTGACCTAAAAATGGTGTTTATGACACAACGTCTGACGGGTCCTTAAACAAGCCCTTATAATAAATCTCGGACTGGTTGATGAATTAATTTGTAAAATGGATTGCTGTGAACTGTAGGCCAATGATTAGCTTATGTTCAATAATATGCAAATAAGCAATACATTAGATTCTAAAGCCAATTTGTGTTTTGTCTTATCAATGCTTATATAAATATAAATATATTATTTGTAAGTATTTGAATATAGCTATTTATAATTATTTCATCATTGTATATTGAGTTATTGTTATTTGAGGGGCTTTGTCAGCAAATATTTATTAATGCGATTAATTCAATTAATTATTCGGCACACAATGTAATTAATTTGATTAAAATCTTCAATCCATTGACAGCCCATATATATATATATATATGCTTTAAGTAAAATGACAAAAGCAATGCAGGTGCATGATGTCACACAATCATGTCTACACTCAGGGAGATATAGAAAGTAAGTGATAAACATCACTTTATCAAGTATTATCCATAAATGAGTTGGTTTCCACATTACATGATATTAAAGCTTGATTAACAAAAACCTGCAGAAACATTGAAAAATCGCAGATTTTTAAAGTGCTGAAATTTTACTCTATATATACTTCTTTTCCTGACTTTGAAAGTGCTAAAACTTGCCACTATATATACTTATTTCCTTCTTAGGAAATAAAAAAAACAATATGTTACAATATAATGCTTTATTAACATTTTCCCAACAAAGTCTTCCACAGTATAAAGATAGAAATGCACTGAAATAGCAACAATTCAAGTCAAATTAATAAAATAGTTCCATGTGCAAAGTCCATGTTTTCCATCAATAAATATCTCTTAAAATTGCATATATTTTAATCAGTGTGTCAATCGATTAAAATTTGTAATTGCAATAAATCACATCATTTTCAGGATCAGAATGAGCTTTAATACCAAGTCAAGTCATTTTTATTTGTAGAGTGCTTTTCACAACACACACCAAGTGTGCTCACGTACACAATGAATATTTTTTGGTGATAGAAGAAACAAGCAAGTGCACACAGAACATTACAGTGAGACAGAATATAAAACAAGGTAAGAGGATAAATAGACATACAAATAATAGGACACATAACTTAAAATGGCATATGTGCATGTGCAAGTGGTATTATATGTGCAAGGTAGGGATATGTACAGTGAATTTACATATGTAAATTACATGCTTATACATTATTGCACTATGGGAGTCCTGAAGGCAGTTTATTTGTTCATGTGGTAAATGGCCTGAGGGTAAAAACTGTTCTTGTGCCTGGTTGTCCTGGCACTGAGTTCTCTGTAGTGGCAGCCAGAGGGCAACAGTTCGAAAAAGGAGTGGGCAGGGTGTGTGGGGTCCAGAGTGATTCTACCTGCACGTTTCCTCACTCTGGAGACATACAGGTCTTGGAGGGTGACCGGGGGCACCACTAATCCTCTCAGCAGTCCTAACTGTCCATTGTAGTTTCCTTCTGTCTGATTTGGTGGCTGAACCAAACCAGAGAGTTAGAGATGTACACAGGACAAACTCAATGATGGCAGAGTAGAGCTGAGTCAGCAGCTCCAGTGGCAGGTTGAACTTCCTCAGCTGGTGAAGGAAGCACAATCTCTGCTGAGATGTCTTCACAATGGAATCTATGTTGGTGTCCCACTTTAGGTCCTGAGAGATGGTAGAGCTCAGGAACCTGACAGAGGGGTCTTTGCAGTGCAGTCATTCATGTTCAGAGAGAGGAGCATTGGAGAGGGAACACATCATTGAGGAGCATCAGTGCTAATAGTGAGGGTCCCCAGCCTCACTAGCTGCTGCCTATCTGTCAGAAAGTTGGTGATCCATCTACAGATTGTGGTTGGAATGGAGAGCTGGGTCAGATTGGTTGAGAGGAGATTAGGCATGATGGTATTGAAGGCTGAACTGAAGTCCACAAATAGGATCCCTGCATAAGTCCCATGTGTGTCGAGGTGTTGCAGGATAGAATGCAGTCCCATGTTGACCGCATCATCCACAAACCTGTTTGCTCGGTAATCAAACTTAAGGGGGTCCAGTGATATCCTTCTGGTAGGCCAAAATCAGTCTGTCAAACAACTTCATGGCCACAGACATGAGAGCAACAGGTCTGCAGTCATTAAGTCATGTGATTTAGTTTTTGGGGGGTACCGTAATGATGGTGGAGCATTTGAAGCAGCAGGGAACTTCACACTGCTCCAATGATCTATTGAAGATCTAGGTGACGAAGGAGGCCACTTTCAGACAGGAAGGTGAGACACCGACTGGCCCTAAAGCTAGTCTTTTATTTCTGGAGGACCTGGCGCACATCATCCTCACAGACCATACGTGCAGGTTGAGTAGCAGGAGGGGGGAGGAGGGGGGTTCCAGGAGGTGTTGGTGTGTGTGAAGTGAAGATCAGACCGGGGGATGGGTGTGAGACTTAAATTCAAACTTGCAGTAAAACATGTGGGACAGAGTGATATGCATCCTTTACAGTGGTGTAGCAGTGGTCTAGTATATTTCTGTCTCTGGTGGGGCATGTGATGTGTTGTTGACATACAGGTCTTGGAGTGTGACCAATAATCCTCACAGTAGTCCTGACTGTCCATTGTATTTAGAGATGTACACAGGACAGACTCAATGATGGCAGAGTAGAACTGAGTCAGCAGCTCCAGTGGCAGGTTGAACTTCCTCAGCTGGCGACGCTTAAAACAAAATTTTAATTGTCAGTTGATTCAAATGTATAATTGCTATTAATTGCATAATTTTTCATAGTTAATCGCGATTAATTACAGATTTTGAAAGTGCTAAAATTTTACTCTATATATATAATTTTCTTGTCAAAATGCACTTATTTCCGTCTTAGGAAATAAATAAAACAATATGTAACAATATAATGCTTTGTTTTTATATTTTTATTTATTTGAATTTATCCCTAATTTAGAATGCCCAATGCGCTCTGAGTCCTCGTGGTGGTGAAGTAACTCGCCTCAATCCGGGTGGCGGAGGACGAATCTCAGTTGCCTCCACGTCTGAGACCGTCAGTCCGTGCATCTTATCACATGACTTGTTGAGCACGTTACCACGGAGACATTGCATGTGTGGAGGCTCCACGCTATTCTCCACAGCATCCGCACGCCCCACCGAGAGCGAGAACCACATTATAGCGACCACGAGGAACTGACCCCAACATGACTTTACCCTCCCTAGCAACCATGCCAATTGGTTGCTTAGGAAGCCAGACTGGAGTCACTCAGCATGCCCTGGATTCGAACTTGCGACTACCCTTTTTTAAAGTAAAAAGATAGAAATGCACTAAAATAGCACTAAATTTAAGTAACATTAAATGTTTCCCAAAGTCTATCTGGGAGTTTGACTAATTGAAAGAACTAGTCCTTACATACTGTAGGTTGCAAATTCATTGCAATGGGAATCTCTTAAACTCTCATCCTCCTCAGACTGTGGCTATCCTCTTTGCTACAGCAATTGTGAAGCAGCATTCACGATTCATGTCAGGGCGTTAACGTCAGCGTGTAATGACTCGGGGCGGACACTTCGCAAAGGTCCCGACCAGTGTTTATGCCAGTTTATGCTTTATTAACGCATTAACTTTGACGGCTTTCATTTTAATGCATTTATATATTTTGTAACACTTTTATGGTTTACATGCATATTTTTTTATATTTACAGGTTTTTAAATTGACATGTAGAACAAGTGCTAAAACGGTACTGTCTGTTTAAGAATAGCATTAGTTCAGCTAGTGTCTCACAAGTGTTTTGGTTGAGCGCATATTAACAAGAGTGAATTCGAATGGCTTCTTTACTGCATCTGTGTCATGTGTATTTAGAATATAAAAAATGTTTTTTGTTTTTATCAACGACTGACTCTAAAGAACAGAATAAGACATTATTCAATGACAAATGGATTGATTGGATCTCGTCTTTGGACACACATTACACAGAACAAAACTTTTACCCTCAACACGCAGTGAAAGGACCTCTGCACTAATATCTTCTTCACTGCTGAGTGAAATCTCAACATTTTAGCCCTATTTTTGTATGCTTTATAAATGGGTCTTTTTAAATGAAAGTGTATGAAGCTGCCTTCATATTGTTAGACTAACCTGCACCTCTCTACTTACAAATGTGGACACAGGAATTGCCAGCTATCCACATCCATCCTTTCATAATGATGTAGCGTTTTTTACAGAATGCTGGCTTTCAAATGAAGGATCCATTCCAGGGTAATTATGTACATTGCATTGATTTGTAGCACATCTGTTGCCTGCAGGATTAAAGCCGTAATCACTGGCTTTACACTCTATTTAGCTGAAACCTTCAAGAGTGCATGCAAATTGTTGTGTATTACCTTAGCAGGAAAGGGCTAATGTTCTAGCGTTTATTCATGAGCAGTACAATTAAGTAGCAACATGACCACACAGGAAATCAACAGGTTGCTTACGAATGTTCATGTGCCCTGCAATTGACCCCATTCTGCTGGGTTACTGACAAGCACCATCCCCCATTTTTGCATCAATTCAAACTTGTTTATTTCCATGTTTTTGGACATTTGACATGGTAATACCATGTTTTTGGACATTTACCATGGTAATACCATGTTTTTGGACATTTGACATGGTAATACCATGCTTTTGGACATTTGACATTGTAATACAATGTTTATGGAGATTTACCATGGTAATACCATGTTTTTGGACATTTGACATGGTAATACCATGTTTTTGGACATTTACCATGGTAATGCAATGTTTTTGGACATTTGACATGGTAATACCACGTTTTTGGACATTTACCATGGTAATACAATGTTTTTGGACATCTGACATGGTAATACAATGTTTTTGGACATTTGACATGGTAATACCATGTTTTTGGACATTTGACATGGTAATACAATGTTTATGGAGATTTACCATGGTAATACCATGTTTTTGGACATTTACCGTGGTAATACAATGTTTTTGGACATTTGACATGGTAATACCATGTTTTTGGACATTTACCATGGTAATACAATGTTTTTGGACATCTGACATGGTAATACAATGTTTTTGGACATTTGACATGGTAATACAATGTTTATGGAGATTTACCATGGTAATACCATGTTTTTGGACATTTAACATTGTAATACAATGTTTATGGAGATTTACCATGGTAATACCATGGTTTTGGACATTTGACATGGTAATACCATGTTTTTGGACATTTACCATGGTAATACAATGTTTTTGGACATTTGACATGGTAATACCATGTTTTTGGACATTTGACATGGTAATACAATGTTTATGGAGATTTACCATGGTAATACAATGTTTATGGACATTTACCATGGTAATACCATGTTTTTGGACATTTACCATGGTAATACAATGTTTTTGAACATTTACTATGGTAATACAATGTTTATGGAGATTTACCATGGTAATACAATGTTTATGGACATTTACCATGGTAATACCATGTTTTTGGACATTTGACATGGTAATACCCTGTTTTTGGACATTTACCATGGTAATACAATGTTTTTGGACATCTGACATGGTAATACAATGTTTTTGAACATTTACTATGGTAATACAATGTTTATGGAGATTTACCATGGTAATACAATGTTTATGGACATTTACCATGGTAATACCATGTTTTTGGACATTTGACATGGTAATACAATGTTTTTGAACATTTACTATGGTAATACAATGTTTATGGAGATTTACCATGGTAATACAATGTTTTTGGACATTTACCATGGTAATACCATGTTTTTGGACATTTGACATGGTAATACCATGTTTTTGGACATTTACCATGGTAATACCATGTTATTGGACATTTACCATGGTAATACCATGTTTTTGGACATTTGACATGGTAATACCATGTTTATGGACATTTACCATAGTAATACAATGTTTTTGGACATCTGACATGGTAATACAATTGTTTTGGACATTTACCATGGTAATACAATGTTTATGGATATGTACCATGGTATTACCATGTTTTTAATATTTACTATGGTAATATAATGTTTTTGGACATGTAACATATTATGGGTTTTCTTTTACATCTACAGTGGTAATATAATGTTTTTGAATATGTATCATGGTATTACCATGTTTTTGTTGGTACCATAGTATTCTATGAAGTACGTTGGAGTACCATGGAAATACCAATTAGCCCAGCAAAACGTTCCATCAAATGTCCCCAAATTCACAATGAAGCCTCTCTGAAAGTAGAGGTCATAAAGTAGAAAGGTTCTAAGGTCGCTGTGTTTATAACTTAAATAACAGGCTCTAGTGTTGTTATTGCACTTTAGTTTCAAACTTGCACTGTTTCCCCAACAGAGTTTCTGTCCGTGCTCATAGTGACGCTGGACTGCTGAAGTCAACATTACAGTGAGAGCAAATCATAGCTGCAACAGTACATTTTGGGTAGCTGAGAGAAACATATGGGTATGTGAGATGAGTTTGAAAGAGCTCCGAGAGGTTCCTCAGGCTCAGAGCTCGTTTGCAGGACGACATGATGATTTTCCCTCAAGCCCTCCTGCCAGACTGCATCAACACTGTTCGCCGGCTCATCTTCACCTCATTTACACACAAACATACTTTTTACATGGATCCAATCGGCTCTGTTTCCTCCCAACAGACTCAATTTTACCACAGTGTGTAAGCATACAATGCCAACATATGTTGTTTATTGTATCACGCTTTATTGTATCATATTCTTATACCATGTTTTTTGGATATGTATCATGTTATTACCATGTTTTTTGGATATGTATCATGTTATTACCATGTTTTTTGGATATGTATCATGTTATTACCATGTTTTTTTGGATATGTATCATGTTATTACCATGTTTTTTGGATATGTATCATGTTATTACCATGTTTTTGGATATGTATCATGTTATTACCATGTTTTTTTGGATATGTATCATGTTATTACCATGTTTTTTGGATATGTATCATGTTATTACCATGTTTTTTGGATATGTATCATGTTATTACCATGTTTTTTGGATATGTATCATGTTATTACCATGTTTTTTGGATATGTATCATGTTATTACCATGTTTTTTGGATATGTATCATGTTATTACCATGTTTTTTGGATATGTATCATGTTATTACCATGTTTTTTGGATATGTATCATGTTATTACCATGTTTTTTGGATATGTATCATGTTATTACCATGTTTTTGGATATGTATCATGTTATTACCATGTTTTTTGGATATGTGTCATGTTATTACCATGTTTTTTGGATATGTATCATGTTATTACCATGTTTTTTGGATATGTATCATGTTATTACCATGTTTTTTGGATATGTATCATGTTATTACCATGTTTTTTGGATATGTATCATGTTATTACCATGTTTTTTGGATATGTATCATGTTATTACCATGTTTTTTGGATATGTATCATGTTATTACCATGTTTTTTGGATATGTATCATGTTATTACCATGTTTTTTGGATATGTATCATGTTATTACCATGTTTTTTGGATATGTATCATGTTATTACCATGTTTTTTGGATATGTATCATGTTATTACCATGTTTTTTGGATATGTATCATGTTATTACCATGTTTTTTTGGATATGTATCATGTTATTACCATGTTTTTTGGATATGTATCATGTTATTACCATGTTTTTTTGGATATGTATCATGTTATTACCATGTTTTTTGGATATGTATCATGTTATTACCATGTTTTTTGGATATGTATCATGTTATTACCATGTTTTTTGGATATGTATCATGTTATTACCATGTTTTTTTGGATATGTATCATGTTATTACCATGTTTTTTTGGATATGTATCATGTTATTACCATGTTTTTTGGATATGTATCATGTTATTACCATGTTTTTTGGATATGTATCATGTTATTACCATGTTTTTTGGACATTTGTCATGGTATTAATTAGGGCTATCAATCGATACATTTTTTAAATCGAATTAATTACATGGTGTCCCGATTAATTAATCGTGATTAATCGCATATACAAATATTTGCTGAGAAAGCCCCTCATATAACAATAATTCAATATATAATGATTATACATATTTATATCAATATATAATTATACATAGTTATCTTTAAATATTTAAAATGTATATATATATATATATATATATATATATATATATATATATATATATATATATATAAATAAATATTCAGATAATTAAAATGCTTTACATTCCTGTGGCAGAAGAGTTCATCATTAATAAGACAATACAAATAGCGGCTTTTGAATATAATGTGTTGTTTATTACCATATTATTGATCATAAGTCAATTAACACCTGCATCAGACATGCTTGTGTAGCGTCTCGGGTGTGTTGCATCATAAACATAAAAGTTTTAGGTCACTGTGTCGAGTTAAATATAGTTTAATACTTAGAACACATCTTGAGATCCCTTAATTCGCATTTGTGCTCCATCAAGTGTTTTGAACGCAAGAATGTAACACATGTTTGTGTTGTTCTGCTGAAGTGTTGCTTCACTGTATAAACTGTGTGTTGCTCACATAGCTGAAGTGTCACTTACTGCCCTCTGGAGTAAACAGGTGGTACTACAAGCTTGCATTTTTCAGGAATCTTCCTTATTATGGACCGTGGGCATGCGCTTAATTGCGTAATTTTTTTTAAACTGAATTGACGCGTTAAATCGACAGCCCTAGAATTAACATGTTTTTTAGATGGTTCCACGGTAGTACCATGTTTTCTGAACATGTGTCACGGTATTACCATGTGTTTTTTTAGTACCACAGTATTCTTTGAAGTACCTTGGAAATAACAAATTATTGTCCATTAATTTCATTACAATGGTATATATCAAAGTACATCAGTACTGCCATCTGGTACCATTACAGTTGGATTAGTCTTGTGTAGTGAGACCAGTTTAGTTTGGCCATGATCTGCTCACATATAAAGGAGAAACTGTCTAACTGACATGTGAAGCGATCAATCACAGTCAGTTTTGCCATTACGTGTGGTTTAGGGGTGGCGCTATCAGAGACATACAATACCATTATGAAACACCGACATGGGGAAAGAAGTGATTTATGTTATGGCACAGCAATCTCCACAAGCCTTTGCACAGAAAAAACACAGAAAAATAGCCAAAAATGTGTTGAGAGTCAAAGAGCATCACAGAGAACCTCTACACAGAGGATTTCAGAGGTATAACTAGGTATAACAGCAGAATGTGTAGCTCTGCTCGTGGATATCCGCTTTACTTTCTTCTACGTGCCTTAAATGAAAGATTTGATGTAGCTAACCTGGCAAACTTGGCCAAATCTGGTGATTATTTTGTCCTCAAAAGCGCTCATTGTATCAACGTGGAACCTTCCAAGCGGACTGATAAAAAGTCCCGTGTTCTTCTACTGGTTGAAGTTCCATCAACCCTGATTAGGTTAGATTGATTAATGTAAACCATCAGCCCTCTGCAACGTTCTACCATAGGAGAGAAAAGTCACCATGGAGATCTCGTTAGTATCTCACTTGTTTCTTCTAAACTGCATTGAGATGAAATAGAGAGCAAATGTAGACTTTTTTGTAGTCTCCTTCTTCCCAGATGTTTCTCCACTAAGACTCCAGTAATCTCACCTGTGTCTCCTCTGGAGTTTCAGAAGTGATCTCAACAATGTCTCAAACTGTGCTCAGATCTGACAAGATGCCAAAGTCAGAGATCTCAATATGAACTGCCTTTTTTTCTTTTAACTGTTTTTCTCCCCAATTTGGAACGCCCAATTCCCAATGCGCTCTGAGTCCTCGTGGTGGTGTAGTGTCTCGTTTCAATCCGGGTGTTGGAGGACGAATCTCAGTTGCCTCCGCTTCTGAGACCGTCAATCCGCACATCTTATCACGTGACTTGTTGAGCATGTTACCGTGGAGACGTAGCGCATGTGGAGGCTTCACGCTATTCTCTGCGGCATCCACGCACAATTCACCACATTATAGTGACCACGAGGAGGTTACCCCATGTGACTCTACCCTCCCTAGCAACCAGGCCAATTTGGTTGCTAAGGAGACCTGACTGGAGTCACTCAGCAAGTCCTGGATTCAAACTCACAACTCCAGGTGTGAAAGTCAGCGTCAATACTCGCTGAGATACCCAGACCCTCCCTAGCAACCAGGCTAATTTGGTTGCTTAGGAGACCTGACTGGAGTCACTCAGCACGTCCTGGATTCAAACTCACGACTCCAGGTGTGATAGTCAGCTCAATACTGACTCTGAGTTTTGTGTTCCTTGCCACAGTCGCCTTCAGCTGCTCACTGGAGGTCTAAATATAAGTATAATTATTTTCTATTATTTATATTAAGGCACAATTTACAATCATATCTTTATTTTTAAACCGCACTATTATGACTCAAATACATTACTATATCACAGCTTTTTCTTACTATAGCTGTGATAATGAAGAATAGAACATTTCACGTTGCTTTCTGGTTGCATTTGTAAGCACAGCTGGAAACTGTCCATTACTAACATACGTTGACTACAGACGTATGTGACGAGGAGGAGGGTGGGGCCGGGCGGTGACTATGCACGGCCGGCCCCCAGTTGGGAATGGAAAGGAGGAGGTGGGAACCAGTTGAACACTCTTAAGAACTTAAACAAATAGACTCACAACATAAACACACACTCTCGCTACCAAGCGTATCTACATATTCACTTCTTTGACTTTGTTTAGTGAAACATCGCGGGTCTTGTGATTTCAACATGGCGCACACATTGAATGGGGTGACCCGCACCATGTTTACTGAATGCACCTTTAAGACTGAACATCATAACATCTTCACTCGACACAGCACTTTTTAACACAATACTCTCCCGCTAGCTCCGCCCCGTGGTGTGAGTGACAGGTCTGTGCTGTTGCCGAGAGACAGTGAGCCTTAAGCACAGTAGAGTTGCGCGGCGCAGTCACTGTGCCCGCAGCTATGCCAGCTGCTGCACTGATACACACAGCAGGAAACAGAAGAGAGAGAGATGGTCTGCTATGGTGTTGTGAATATAGAATGATTCTTCTTAGACTCACCGTTGTGATAAAGTGTACTGAAGAGCACAGACACTGTGTTTGTGTGACATCATCCTTGACTTTTGTGTGAACGACCTCTTAGAATATTCCGTTTCTGAGTACAGTTTGAAATACGCTGCGTGCCCAATTATTAGGCAAGTGAGTATTCTGATCTTATCATTATTTCCATGCGCATTTTCCAACCATATAAACTTGAATGCTTATTGGATTCAATCATTTTCAGGTGGTGTGTATGTGTGTTATGGGTGGGGGCGAAAGTGAGGAACGCCTTATATCAAAGTGTGCATCATTATTATGCAGCTTCCTTACCTCTTACCTACTATTAAAATGTGCCAAAAACTATATTTAACTGACAATGAAAAGTCAAATATTGTAAAGTGCCTTTCAGACGGATGCAGCACTCTTGAAATAGCTAAACTATTGAGGCGTGACCACCGGACAATCAAACGCTTTGTTGCGAATAGTCAACTGGGGCGCAGAAACGCATTGAGAAGAAAAGGCGCAAATAACTGCAAAAGACTTGAGAAGAATTAAACGTGAAGCTACCAGGAACCCATTATCCTCCAATGCCACCATATTTTAGAACTGCAACCAACATGGAGTGTCCAGAAGTACAAGGTGCCAACTGCTCAGAGACATGGGCACGGTCAAGAAGGCTAAAACACGACCACCACTGAATATATTCACAAGCTGAAGCGTCAAGATTGGGCAAATAAATGGCCAATCTTGCACACATTCATACACCAATGGCGGCAGAGCTACTATGTAAGGTGCTAGCCTGCCATTGGGAGCAACTTGGGGTTCAGTGTCTTGCCCAAGGACACTTTGGCATGTGGAGTCATGTGGGCCAGGATTCGAACCACTAACCCTGCGATTAGTGGCCGACCCGCTCTACCAACTGAGCCACAGCCGTCCCAAATACATAAAGACAGATGAAATGAGAGTGGCTCTTGATGGACCAGATGGACGTGCCCGTGGTTGGATCACTAATGGCACCACTTCGAGTCAGATGCCATCAAGGTGGAGGAGGGGCACTGGTATGGACTGAAACTCACCTCTCAAACCTACTGCCAGTTTCTGGAAAGTACTTTCTTCAAGCTGTACAGGAAGAAGTCCTCAGCATTCAAGAAGGCCATGAAATGCAGGACAACGCTCCATCACATGCATACAAGCACTCAGCTGTTTGGCTAGCCAGCAAGGGCCTCAAAGATGCCCAAATAATGACTTGGCCCCCTTCCTCACCTGATTTATATCCTACTGAGAACGTGTGGGCCCTTCTCAAACGTGAAGGAAGACGATACACCTCTTTGAACAGCATTTGGGAGGCTGTGGTTGCTGCTTCATCATAAACAGATCAAGAAAGTGACAGAATACATGGACAGACGGTTATTGGTAAATGGTCTGCACTTATATGGTGCTTTTTTAACCTTAGAGGTTACCAAAGCGCTTTACTGTGTCCCAATCACCCATTCACACACCAATGGTGGCAGAGCTGCCATGCTAGGTGCTAGTCGGGGTTCAGTGTCCTGCCCAAGGACACTTCGGCATGTGGAGTCGTGTGGGCCGGGAATCGAACCGCCAACCCAGCGATTAGCAGCCGACCCGCTGTACCTAAAATTTTGTTGCCTAATAATATTACATGCTTATATATCCTCCTGAGAAAGAGAAAACTCACCTTTTCTTTGTTAAACATTCAGGTCTGAGGTTCAATAACATTTTGGATTGGCTGAGAGCATTGTGTTTGCTCAACATTAAAATGAATCCTGAGGAATATTAGCATGCATCTAATTGGGCGTGCAGTGTTCATGAGGGTTTTAGTTATTGAAGGTAAACTCAAACTGACTAATCGCCCGTGGAGAACGCACTCTCTTATTTTAGAAAGCTAATAAATATTTCTCCTTCCTTTAGTCACACAGGAAGCAGGAGAGAAATACTAGATGTTTGTTTTGTGTCACTCGATGGGTTTGTGAAGGTGACCTCTATGATAGCACATAGTTAGATTAATGACGCCTTTAAATATCAGTCCATATAATCTCAATAAATTGACCGGCTGCCTTTACCCTGGATATTTTGTTATCTTGCAGTTCTCCATAAGGATATGTAATGTTGTGTGTAATAATGTGATAGTTTGAGTGTAATGGTAAAGATAAAAGCTTATGTTCAGATTCATTAGTAGCTTTATTGGCGGTATATTTTGATAGCTCGATTTACTCCGTCTGTGAGGTTCCATCGGGGTGCAAAACCATCATTTCTAGTGTCTCAGATTGTCTTGTAAGAGTGCAGATATATACAGTAAGATATATAGTTATATAATAGGTAAAACTGTACTTTTAGATTGCTCTATCGCATTCAAACTGTGTAAAGATTCATATAGAAGTTTGCGACCCCAAAAAATGCCAATCCCAAATTATTATATACTTAAAGTAATATTAAAGACTTTTTGTCTGTGGTGAAGCCCCGCCCTCCTTAGTTAATGTAGCTAAGGCTTTCAAGCTTCACACTCAAATGTAAAAGCTCATCATTCACACATACTGTGGACCAGGGCTGGACTGGGAAGAGAAATCAGCCTGGGATTTTACATGGCAACCGGCCCAAAAGTTTTTCCTTTTCTGCATATTGCGACGTGGTTTTGTGGTCTGTTCTGCATAATGCTCCAGGCGGTCGGAGAGTTGCTTCCCTCCTCCCCTCATGGACGGTGGTCTTCCCTTGACCCCTCCACGTCTCTGGGGATGGCAGGGCACTCCTCCGCCCCCGGCAGCGGCTCCCTCGCTCCAGGCGGTCGGGGAATCCAGTCCCCACTCGCCCCGCGGTCGGGGCAGTCGGGCTACTCCGTCATCCGGCAGATGGCAGTGGCGCTCCCCTGGGTGGACGGCAGTGTCGAGGACTCTGCGACGGGCATCCCTCCTCCTTCCCGGGTTTCAGCACCAGTGTAAGGGGGTTAAGATGGGCAAGGAGGAGGCGAGAACCGGCTTGTCAATATAAATAATAATTTAATGAAAACTTAAACCAAAACACACAAACATAAACACACACATGACGGACATGCCCGTAATTCTCTCTCTCTCGAACCGTCGTCAACGGACGCCTTTATCCCTCGCGCGCCCTATCAGGTCAATTGGGGACCAGCGTGCGACATTCCAGCCCGGCCCCGCCCCCATCCGCTCCACAACGTCCTTTTCTGCATATTACGACGGCGTTTTGTTGTTTTGTATAATGTGGCGGCTCATTTTAGCTTATCGTGGCCCATTCGGTCCATTTCGAGTGACCCACAGGACCGCTCGGTTCTTCAGATCAGCCCTGACCCCTGATCAGCCCCAAAGTACATCGGCCCACCGGGAAAATGCCCGGTATGCCAGATTAACAGTCCTGCTCTGCTGTGGACTAATTGCAAAAATGTGTCTAATTTGTTCAAAAACTCCCCCAAAGAAAATAAAAAAGACTCGAATTATACATACATGTTGGTAATATTGCATGTGTTTATAATCTTATGATAAACAAATTTTGTTTTGAAAAAATGAATAGTAATTTTTTTTATTGTTGTCATAACTTTGTAAACATGTAATTCAGGTTCTGTTCACTCTACCTCATTATACAGATGTGAACTGTAGGTGGCGCTCAAACACATTTGATCCCTCACAGATGTGCTCGTCCATAGACATTCAGTCTAATGTTCAGTTCAAGCACCACCCTCATTATTTCATTGAATATCTCGGCCTCTGAGTGGACTACAAGCTCAATCTAGGGGTCATTAGAAAGCTGAGATCCTCCCCTTTGTGATGATATACAGTACTGTGCATATGTCTTAGGCACATAAGATGTTTCACAAAAGCATTTGTCTTAAGATGGTTATTTATATCTTCAGCTTTAGTGTTTTAATAGGAAATATAAATGTTAGACTCCCAAACATTACTTTTGCAAATAAAAAAGATTAGAATAGGAGAACAGGGAGCCCTGCAACAGATGGCATTGCCGCCACAGAGCCCCCCACTGAACATCGAGTCAGTCTGAGATTACATAAAGAGACAGAAGCAATTGAGACAGCCGAAATAGACAAAAGAACTGTGGTGAATTCTCCAAGAAGCTTGAACATCCGATCTGCCAACAACCAAGAGTAACTGTGTCCAGGTGTATCTAGGAGAATTGGGGCTGTTTTAAAGGCAAAGGTTGGCACATTGAATATTGATTTACTTTTTTATGTTTACTGGACTTTGCTTGACATTAATTGTTAAATGAAAAATATTTATGGCATTATTTTTGAAGATATCCTCACCATGCAACATTTTTCACAAGTGCCTAAAACCTTTGCACAATACTGTATAAAGGTTTTATCATCAGTAGTCAAAAACATATTTTTCTGATGATTTCTTTATACATACAATTCTTATACATTCTGACATACAATAATAATAATTTTAGCCAGCTGACTAATGTAAAAGCAGAAATAACGTTTTTGGCTATTTACAGCATCAGTGATCGACGCATAAGAGACATTTGTATTTGATGACTTACAGAAATCATATTTCGCTTTGTGATTCTTTTGAAAATCTTTTGAACTGTGGTATTAGTGCAACAAAATAGAATATTCAGTCACATTCCTGAGAGTGAGAGCTTTCATTTGATATATGACTTGTCCATTTAAATGCTATGTGAAGGACTTTTATTTTCATTTAAATACTTCTACCCCATTACCTCTAGGGGGCGCTGATTTCAACTGTGTTTTGATGCCTTATTTTGTTATTTTTAGTAACATAAATGCAGAAGTGATGTTATCTCTGTAAATATCAGATTCTAAGCTTTCAAACGATACCTCATATGCCTGACCTTTGTGTACGAAAACTACGTTTTAAGTGTAAATGTTTTTTAAGTGTAAATTTTTTTCGTGATTCGTGAGTTTAAGGGGTTAAGTAAAGTTTGGTTCTAGTACACGTACCTTTGCTTATATGTGCATAGACATCGAAACATCCAATATTGACGTTTTGGTAGCATTATTTTGAATGTTTCAGTGTCTATCCAAACGTACAAAAAATGTAGCAAACATTCCCTCGCAGGTTATTCTATACGTTTTTATCGAACTCCATTTATATCGAATCATTCATTCCATCTCACAAATTTTGCACATTTCTATTGGAACTAAAGATCCTCTTAAGCCTACGCTGGTTTTTATCACTTGTAACATTTGTATCTTCCTTTCCATTCTCTTATATTGTCAGGCTTTGCTCAGTGGCAGATCTGCTTATTAACTGTGTGGAAGTGAGCCAATCTCATGCATCAGTAACAATAACAGTGCTTTGCTACATTAACCTCCACCCGTGTCCTGCTCCATCTCAAACCTGATCATCAAAGACAACGGCTTCTTTTGGAAATCACTTTCAAATGAATGGATAAATCGAGTCCATTCTAATGAGGAAATTAGACATCCTTAGTACCACCGATCTCTGTGGCAAGTAATTGGTTTTAGGATTACAAAGAAAGACTTTCTCATACCCTGTTTGTTGTTTCTATTAAATGAAATGCACGATGCCCTCTTACCTATGGACAATAATGATCACAGTCTTGAGGATAATCGGATTCACAGCTCTGTGTTTATATCATAATAAAGTCAATCTCACACAGTGACCACATTCATTCTGCCTATTGATTCAGTATTATCGAAACAGGTCTTCTGTGATGATTTTCCACCAAAACATCTCTCTGTGGCCGTTTTTAACCTAGTTTCAGTACGTTTCATTATCTTCGGGTGTCTTTATTGGCTCGTTCATCTCCAGCCGTACTTCGCAAATGTTTCGGCAGCTTCAGTTTCGACCAGTCGTCAGTGGATTCGTAGAGATTTGCACGACTCTGAAGTCATACAGACGTAAAATAGTTTGCGTTTTAGATGCTGTCAGTACATTCACATTGTGCGTTTTAGTGCCGAAAATAAAAATTCCCATGCATCACGAATACATTTTTCTGTGTCCGGTTTTAACCAAGTTTCAGTAGATTTCGTTATCTTTGGGTGTTGTAGTGCCTCGTTTATTTGAAGCTGTACTTTACGAAGATTCGTGCAATTTTCGACCAATTTCGACCAGTCGTCAGTGGATTCGAAGAGATTTCTACGTCTCTAAAGTTGAACAGACTTAATTGGTTTTCATTTTAGATGCTGTCAATACGTTTAAATTGTACATTTGATTGTCTTTCCAAACGTACAAAAAAGTATAAAAAAAAATTCCAATGCACCACCAATTTCGTTATCTTTGGGTGTTGTAGTGCCTCATTTATTTGAAGCTGTACTTTGCAAGGATTCTGGCAATTTTCGACCAATCGTCAGTGGATGCGAAGAGATTTCTACATCTCTAAAGTTGTGCAGACTTTAATGGTTTTAGTGTCTTTCCAAGCATACAAATAAAGTACCTTTTTTCCAACGCAACACCCAATAAAAAAAAAACCCTTTTCCGTGTCTGTTTTAGCCAAGTTTCAGTAGATTTTGTTATCTTTGTTATCTTATCAATTTAGTTGTAATGCCTCGTTTATTTGAAGCTGTACTTTGCGAAGATTCTGGCAATTTTTGACCAATCGTCAGTGCATTTGTAGAGATTTGCACGTCTCTAAAGTCATACAGATGAAAAATAGTTTGCGTTTTAGATGCTGTCAGTACATTCATATTGTGCGTTTTAGTTTCTATTCAAACTTAAAAAAGTAAATAAAATCCCATGCACCACCAAAAATGTTTTTCCGTGTCCGTTTTTAACCAAGTTTCAGTAGATTTCGTTATCTTTGGGTGTTGTATTGGCAAATGCTTTTGAAGCTGTACTTTGCGAAGATTCTGGCAATTTTTGACCAGTTGCGACCAATCGTCAGTGGATTCGAAGAGATTTCTACGTCTCTAAAGTTGTGCAGACTTTAATGGTTTTAGTGTCTTTCCAAGCATACAAATAAAGTACCTTTTTTCCAACGCACCACCAAAAGAAAAAACGTTTTTCCGTGTCTGTTTTAGCCAAGTTTCAGTAGATTTCGTTATCTTTTGGTGTTGTATTGGCTCGTTTATTTGAAGCTGTACTTTGCAAGGATTCTGGCAATTTTCGACCAATCATCAGTGGATTCGAAGAGATTTCTACGTCTCTAAAGTTGTGCACACTTGCATGTTTTTTGTTTGAGATGCTGTCAGTACTTTGGTTACAATTTATTGCACGTTTTAGTGTCTTTCCTACGAAGCCCCTTAGAGCGCAGGGAGGGAAATTATTTTCCAGCAATAGTTTTACGGTCCCTCGCAACTCAATAACCATGATTTTACTACAGTAATCATAGTTAAACTATGTTATTTGTACACTAGTAAAACCATAGCAAACACAAAATGTACCATAGTTTAACTCTAGTAATTATGTAACTATGAATAAACATATGGTTAATGTAGTAAAAGCATGCTAAATATTTTTAACCATGATATTTGTAGCAAAACCATTGTAATAATACTGGAAAACCAAAGCTATTGTTATAAAAACCATATATATATATATATATATATTTAAATCTTGTGGTTGCTATGGCTTTACTACAAATACCAGTTTAACTATGGTTGCTCTAGTAAAACCATTTTTAACCCTTATACCATCGTTTCACTAGAGTAACCATAGTTTAACTGGTGTTTGTAGTAAAGCCATAGCAACCACAAGATTGACCCTGGTTACAAAAGTCATAGTTACTACAATATTACCACAATAAAACCAAAGTAATTTTCTTGTGAGGGAATGCAAACTATTTTTAAAGGGGCTCTAAGGGGGTACTATCCAAACGTAGAAAAATGTATTTATAGTTTGATTATGCACCACCAAAATGTCTCTTTTAGATGCTGTCAATACGTTTCTATTGTACGTTTCAGTGTTTATCCGAAAGTTGAAACAAATTACATTTATTGCACATGTGTACATACAAACACCTACAAATATGAGATTGTTTGTTGCTGCTAACAAAGGCCGGATGCATGTAGCTTGATTGGCGTCAGATGAATTTCTATTTCTCATCACTCGGTGTTTTCCTGAAGTTCTTCTGTGAGAATATGAATGATTCTGGCCGTCATGCTGTGAAATGATTAAAAGCTGTCCAACTTCACAACAGCTCTTGTAGCCGCTCCAATCGTCTCGCACTAGAAACGCAGACAAACAAACCATTTCAAGTGCTGTATAACTGCTGCCTGCGACAATAATTATCCTGGTCTAACAGAAGCAGTGTTCTTCGCCTCTCTTCCTTCCTCTTCCTCTTGTTCAGTCTTATCGAGGTCCACTTTAATCAGTTCCACTGATAGCTTTGAAACAATTGTTGCATGGCAGCATGGGCACACATTCTTCCTTTGCTTTTACTGTCTGCCACCTTTATTACTTTGTTTTATCTCGTTTCCACGGACAAATGGAAGCATTTACAACCGACCCCAAACTAGACATATTTTTTGTATAGTTGTCTGAATGACTTGTTGACTATTCAGTCTCCGGCGTAATTAGGCTGGTTTATGGTCGTGTCTGCCTGGCACCAATCAGACTCATCTCATAGGGGACGTTAACATAGGAGACGTTCTTGCATTCAAACATGATCAACAGATGGACGGAGCGCAACAGAATGGAACAGAAAAAACTATTTTCTTTTAGCTGCGTTTTTAAAGCGGTTATAGCAGTGATTTGTTTGTTTGTGTGCGGCTCTGTACTGATCTTGAAATATGTTATGCATCTCATCAGCACAGATAATTGTGTCATAATGTATCACACATAAGTGTGATAAACAGAAATGTTAATGTGGATTGTTACATATTTAACAGTAAGAAGTTCTGAAATATTCAATGGAAAAATAAGCACTAATGGCAACATTTACACACACAAGCAAATGTAAACTGACATGTAAACAAAGTCTGATCTCATGGACGTTTTTGCATGCAGAAATAATTATAGTGGCATCTTACATGTACTTGAAATGTCCACTGTGTGGCGCTAAAAGCGAGTTAAATGTTCTCCCAAACAGGTGAGGGTTTTAAATCAACAAAACCGACTTCCCGACCTTTAACCTTAAACCTAAACCTTACCAATATCCATCCATCCATCTTCAAACGCTTATCCGAAGTCGGGTCGCGGGGGCAGCTGCTCCAGCAGGGGGCCCCAAACGGGAAGTTACCCCAAGCCACATTAACCAGCTCTGACTGGGGGACCCCGAGGCGTTCCCAGGCCAGTGTGGAGATGTAATCTCTCCACCTAATCCTGGGTCTTCCCCGAGGCCTCCTCCCAGCTGGACGTGCCTGAAACACCTCCCTAGGGAGGCGGCCAGGGGGCATCCTTACCAGATGCCCAAACCACCTCAACTGACTCCTTTCGACGCAAAGGAGCAGCGGCTCTACTCCGAGCTCCTCACGGATGACTGAGCTCCTCACCCTATCTCTAAGGGAGTAGCCCGCCACCCTTCTGAGGAAACCCATTTCGGCTGCTTGTACTCGTGACCTAGTTCTTTCGGTCATGACCCAGCCTTCATGACCATAGGTGAGGGTAGGAATGAAAATTGACCGGTAGATCGAGAGCTTTGCCTTCCGGCTCAGCTCTCTTTTCGTGACAACGGTGCGATAGAGCGAGTGCAATACCGCCCCCACTGCCCCGATTCTCCGGCCAACCTCCCGCTCCATTGTCCCCTTACTCGTGAACAAGACCCCAAGGTACTTGAACTCCTTCACTTGGGGCAATACCTCCTTCCCTACCCGGAGTACTTACCGATATTGTCAGAAAAATAAACATAACAAAATGTATATTAAAATGAAGCTAAATGACCCACATAAGAGGTGAAAGTTATTTAAAATCACTAACAAGTTTTTCTACTTTTGAAGAAATGTGGAGCCGCTGTCTACACATGTGGACATCGTGTTTATCGGCGCTGACGCGCGCAAAATTGACCGATTTTTTTTTTTTTAATTTTGGCAGCATTTTTTTACTTTAGTCTTAGTCCTGTTTCAAATGTCCTTGTTAGTTTTAATCATATATAGTCAAGCTTATTTTCTTTTTTTTTTTGTCAAGTTTTAGTTGATTAAAATCTGAGCATTCATATTCAAATAAAAGGACAAATAAACACAGCATTGTCATCATGCGAAATACACAAGTCATACTATATACTCAATCTTACGTTACGTCTGTCTGTCTGTCTATCTATCTGTCGTCTGTCTGTCTATCTGTCTGTCTGTCTGTCTATCTGTCTGTCTATCTATCTTTCGTCTGTCTGTCTGTCTATCTGTCTGTCTATCTGTCTGTCTGTCTATCTTTCTATCTGTCTTTCTGTCTGTCTGTCTATCTGTCTGTCTATCTGTCTGTCTATCTATCTGTCTTTCTGTCTGTCTGTCTATCTATCTGTCTGTCTGTCTGTCTATCTATCTGTCTTTCTGTCTATCTATCTATCTATCTATCTATCTATCTGTCTTTCTGTCTGTCTGTCTATCTGTATATCTATCTGCCTTTCTGTCTATCTATCTATCTATCTATCTATCTATCTATCTATCTATCTATCTATCTATCTATCTATCTATCTATCTATCTATCTATCTGTCTGTCTATCTGTATATCTGTCTATCTGTCTGTCTATCTATCTGTCTTTCTGTCTATCTGTCTGTCTATCTATCTGTCTATCTGTCTGTCTGTCTGTCTATCTATCTATCTATCTATCTGACTATCTGTCTGTATGTCTGTCTGTCTATCTATCTATCTATCTATCTATCACCGTCTGTCTGTCTGTCTTTCTGTCTGTCTGTTTGTCTGTCTGTCTATCTATCTATCTGTCTGTCTATCTTTCTATCTGTCTTTCTGTCTGTCTATCTATCTGTCTGTCTATCTATCTGTCTATCTGTCTGTCTGTCTGTCTGTCTGTCTATCTATCTATCTGTCTGTCTATCTTTCTATCTGTCTTTCTGTCTGTCTATCTATCTGTCTGTCTATCTATCTGTCTATCTGTCTGTCTGTCTATCTTTCTATCTGTCTTTCTGTCTGTCTGTCTATCTGTCTGTCTATCTGTCTGTCTATCTATCTGTCTTTCTGTCTGTCTGTCTATCTGTCTGTCTGTCTGTCTATCTATCTGTCTTTCTGTCTATCTATCTATCTATCTATCTATCTATCTATCTATCTATCTATCTATCTATCTATCTATCTATCTATCTGTCTTTCTGTCTGTCTGTCTATCTGTATATCTATCTGTCTTTCTGTCTATCTATCTATCTATCTATCTATCTATCTATCTATCTATCTATCTATCTATCTATCTGTCTGTCTATCTGTATATCTGTCTATCTGTCTGTCTATCTATCTGTCTTTCTGTCTATCTGTCTGTCTATCTATCTGTCTATCTGTCTGTCTGTCTGTCTATCTATCTATCTATCTATCTGACTATCTGTCTGTATGTCTGTCTGTCTGTCTGTCTATCTATCTATCTATCTATCACCGTCTGTCTGTCTGTCTTTCTGTCTGTCTGTTTGTCTGTCTGTCTATCTATCTATCTGTCTGTCTATCTTTCTATCTGTCTTTCTGTCTGTCTATCTATCTGTCTGTCTATCTATCTGTCTATCTGTCTGTCTGTCTGTCTATCTTTTTTGTGATTATTTTTGCGGTTCCAGTCCATTGACAGTAGAAGTCACATACTGTATATTTAAGATATGAAACACCCAAATTGCTATTTTTATGAAAGGTATCTCATTTATATTCCTCTAGAACTGTAATTAAAAAAGCAACATTATTTCCCCCGATTTCAACTTGTGCACTAAACTGATTTCACGGCTCCCTCTTCAACTAATGACTTCCCTCTGGTTTATGTCATTATGTCTAATGGATTCATAATAGTCTGTATTTTAAGAGGGGCAATGCAAACTTTCTCTTAAGTCTGACCTATTTTATTTATCATTATTGTAGTTGTTGTGTCCTGAGGGAGGATATACTGTCTTCAAGTGCTTGTTTGTGTGAGTGTTAGTTAAACTTTAGAGTAAACACTAGAGGATGGTCTGTTCTGATCAGGTCACGGACAGCAGGGGAACATAAACCTAGCCCTAACCGTTACCCTAATTACCCCTAACCTAATTGCAATGTGTTTCAGACATATTTTGAAGAAGTAGTGTGCCGTATATACGGCAGTACTGAGATTTGTGTGGTTCTGTTTGATGCATGTTATGAATATTTTCAGACGAAGTTTTCAGGTTGCGTGTTTGTCCTTAAGCCCAGTAAGTGATTGTGTTGCAACACATGCATGTATTTCTCTCTAGAGCGGGAATAAAGCACAATTAGCACGCCGTATGTGCTTTATTCCTGCTCTCCAAACGTTGCCTCTCCCCGCTAGAGAGGCACCGCATAAAGCCTGAACCGGGTTTGTGTCAGGACAAGCCTTTCATAATAAACAAACCGATTTTTGTACTAATTATGTGAAAATGAATCAGAGATGTCATCACGACGAATCGCAGATCGTCAATCTGTGCATCTTATCACATGACTCGTTGAGTGCGTTACCGTGGAGACGTAGCGCTTGTCGAGGCCCACGCTGATCTCCGTGGCAACCATGCACAACTCACCACACGCCCCACCGAGAGCGAGAACCACATTATAGCGACGACGAGAAAGTTACCCCATGTGACTCTACCCTCCCTAGCAACCGGGACAATTTGGTTGCTAAGGAGACCTGACTGGAGTCAAAAGGCCTCCCATGCTATGTCCCATACATAGGCTGAATGTAAAAATATTTAAACACAAAAACTGGACTGTTGTCATTCAGTTTCAAAACAAACTGTTGGTCTTATTCTGAGAGTTTTGAAGAGACTATTTTAGATATTTACGATTTTTTTCTTTACAATGTAGCATTTCTGCCAGTGTGCAAGTTATAAAAACGATATATTATATAGATTCCTAGCCATATGACATGATGTAAGCTACGTGTTATTATCCAGACCTTTGCTAGGAGGGAAATATAGAGACCAGACCTCTTGGAAATGTAATGTTCAATATTCAGTTCTCAAATAGATGATGTTGAAGGATTGTTTGGTGTTCAATACAACAATTTTCGCTAATAACTTCACGAATAATAAACAGAACGTAAATAATCACTTATCATTATTCAGAGTCGGTGATTATCTTTCAAACGAGTCCACACACAAGATAATCAGATGTATAGCTCATTTGATAATCCACATGAAGCACAATGTTACATATGGCCACCAGGAGATGGCGCCAAATACACGACACAGACTCAATGATGACTCAAATGACACAGAATGAAACTCATTCTGTGAAATCTCATGACTAAAATCATGTCTGCATGCTATGCAAACCTTTAGTCATTGTTGTGTTTGCATGTGTAATTAGTTCTTATGTACAATTATTATCTTTTATTAGTTTGGAGATGTTTTTGGACACTATGATCAATTATATTTGTAATGTTATAACTTTTGATTGCTCTATCGAATCAACAGGAATGATTTCTCAGAGACAGTTGACATGATTGGGAACAAAACAAAAGCAGTTTTTTAGGAACCAGCTTATTTACACCCCAGTCAAATGTTTTGAAACACACTCATTCTATATAATTTTAAATGTATATTTCGGTAATGTATATAATGTCAAATAAGACAAAAAGCGCATTTTTGGCCAAACTTGGTCGTTTTTGTTCTGATTTTTCTGCCGTTTCTTAAGCGGAGAGTCATAATCCGAATCCGAATCATAATCATTTTCATCATTTTTTACATTTGAATATTTCTTTACAGTGATACCAAACACTTGACCGTCCTTTTTTTCCACTTTTCTTTGTGTTTTTTACACGTTTAATTTTGGGTGTGCCGCTGAAACTGGAAATCTTTAAAAACACTTTCAGAGCTTAAAGGGTTAAAAGTGTCCACGGTCTATGTAGATTGAATAATGCTTCTGTAAAACTGAGTCCCACGGCTCAAACGACACATTTAATATAAACACTTTATTAGCAAAACAAGATGCAGTTTTTATGCTTTTGAGCCCGTTTGTTTTGATCAAATGGAGGACGATTGAAATGGTCTTCTGTGGTAATCAAGCGCATGGCACAGATGCTGATCGCAGAGCTTTGGTTGTTTTAATGTTCCTCTAATGGTCGCTGTAAAGAATGAAGTCGTTTATGTGTTGTTTATATGCAGTGTTTGTGATTAATCACATTGTTTGACAGTTTTATGTGAATAAGAAGGAAATGAAATAAGAGTAGTGTTGAGTTTGTGAATATAATGACTCGCCGTGTGTCTGATTCTAGCCGTTCATTTCCCATCTGCACGACTGGAGTTCTCCGGAGGACACCGATCTTTCATTTACATATTTAACGTTTGCTTTGCGTTGATGATGTTGTTGTGGAAAGATTTTGAGGGATGTTGTCTGTCGTTTCATTTGTTGGCTGAGGTGTGTTCAGCGGCCACTTCTGCGGCTTTTAATCACTAAATCACATTTGTGGCAATTATCTGCATAAGCAAACTAATGACCAGTTTCCAGTTTTTTTTTGGAGTGTGTGAAAACAGTATAATTACGTTGGCTGTGCCCGTGTGGGGCATTAGTGACACATTTCACCCTGTGTTCACCACTAATTGGCAAATTGGCTATGCGAGAGATTGGCTCGGTAATATTACACATGCTGGATATTTTCATCTTTGTTTTCAGAGAAAAACATTATGGTTGCTTATAATTAGTATTTGATTATTTGCTGTTAGCACAAATTTTGTATCGACTGATTTTATTACATTTATTTGGTCTCTGTGCAGATGTCAAGGCAACACCATCACCATCGTGACCGTGTGAGGGGCGACTCGTTTCAGTGTGTGTGATCGAACTGTGAATGACATACGGAGGAAAACTGAATAACTAAACTCGAGTCTCTTCACACAAAACTTTGGCGTCGTTATTAAACATGAACGTTCTGTGTAAATCATTGGTAAAAGCATTCATGTCAATCATTTGCATTGATTTCAATGTGACAGTTTATGTTATTGTTTCATAAAAACATGAATTCTTGTATCAGTTTTTGCTTTGAACTGATTGCAACAGTTTATGTAAGAATAGTCACACTTGATAAATGAGCAGAACAAACTTTTGTGTAAATCATTCATAAATACATTCATGTAAATTGTCGCATTGAACTGAATTATGATATTGTTCGTAAAACTATTTAAAATGCTCAAATACAGTTCTCATGTACAAACTTTGGTTTTACTGATTGTAACAGAAAACACTGTAAAATAAATACTGTTGTTTTCACACTCACACACACACACTCACTCACTCATTCATACACACTCACACACACACACACACACACACTCACTCACTCATTCATACACACTCACACACACTCACACACACACACTCACTCACTCATTCATACACACTCACACACACACACACACACACACACACACACTCACTCACTCACTCATATACACACACACACTCAAATACACACACACACACTCAAATACACACAAACACACTCAAATACACATGCACTCACACTCTCTCTTTCACACACACACACACACACACACTCACACATACAAACACACTCAAAAACACACACTCTCACACACACACACACACTCAAATACACATGCACTCACACTCTCTCACACACACACACACTCACACACTCTCACACATACAAACACACTCAAAAACACACACACTCTCACACACACAAACACACACACACACACACACACACACACACTCAAATACACACACACACACACTCACTCACACAGACACACTCACACACTCTCACACATACAAACACACTCAAAAACACACACACTCTCACACACACAAACACACACACACACTCAAATACACACACTCACTCACACAGACACACTCAAACACACACTCACTCTCACACACACACACACACACACTCAAACACACACTCACATACACACACACACACTCAAACACACACTCACTCACACACACACACACTCACACACAAACACACACTCACACACACACAAACACACACTCAAACACACTCACACCCACACACACACACTCTCACACACACACACTCAAACACACACTCTCACACACACACAAACACACACTCAAACACACACACACACACACACACTCACACACACACACACTCATACACACAAACACACACTCAAACACACACACACACACACACACAAATACACACACTCACACACACACAATATTTTATTGTAAAAACTACCGTATTGTCTTTTAAAATATATTCTAAAATGTTACTGTATATTTTACAGTTAATATTCATCAATCAATTAAATTGTTATTTCTGTAGCAAAAAATGTAGTTAAAATTACAGACATGTTGTACACTGTACGTTAGAATGATTTTACAAACAATTTATACCGATTTCTGCAAAAACCGTTTCGCAAAATCTACTAATGTAAATTGTCCCTTTAACTTGAATTAATATTGGTCATATATGTTGCACTACTTTTCATAAACCCATTTAAAATGTTACAGTTCTCATTGTTGCTTTGACCTGATCGAAGCAGCTTACGTAAGAATGCGTTTACGAATAATTTACATCCACGAAGCGAGCTGAATTAATTTGCGTGTACATGTTTTCGTAAAACTATTCATGTAAATTGTCACATTGAGCAAGTTTAAAAAACTGTTGTATAGTTGCTTATAGTTGTATGAACAATATCGTCTCATTGCGACAGTTTATTATAATGTTCATAAAACTATAATGTCACAATTCTCATTTCATAAGTAGCTTGAAAATATCTCGGGAAGTTTCAAAGCAGCTTCACCAGCACATCTCGCTCTATAAATACTGTATATCTGTAAATAAGATCTGCACTAAACACAACGTGACATTTAAGCATGCATCAACAGCTGCACTAATAAAGCCGCAGTCTTGACGTGTTAACGCGCAGCTCACCGTGAAAGCTGTGATGTGCATGCACGTGTTTCCCGCCGTCAGATCGTCTGTCAGCGCCAGCGGGCGTCCACCACAGAGCCTGATGGGAATAAACAGGCATGTATAATGCAGGAGGGGTGAGCATGCGCTGGGGCTGACAGGTGGGCGATGTACCTGTCATTCTGTCTTAATCACCCATGACCCCTCTCCGTATCGCTCTGTCCCTGGGGGCATTACCCAGGATAACTCGAGCTGCAGATGTAGAGGAGGCACCAGGTGATATTGCAATGAGAACATGCCCGCTTCCTTCAACTGGCACGGATGTCTGAATGTCTTGAATTCATTGTGTGTGTGTGTTAATGCGTTTGATGTTGTGTTTGTCAGTAAGGCCGTTAATACAGTGTTTACGACTGGTGTCTTAGATAAACCCCTAATTATGAATGACTAAGAGAACAAACTGTATAAATATCTTTATAACATTTGAATACGTGACCTGCAGCGTGCCCCTTCCACCCGCCAGGCGTACAGGATACTATCATGAAAGACAACGACTGTGCGTTAAATAACATTTTAATTGCTGTAATTTCCTTATACTCAGTTTGTTCAACTGTTACTTGTGCAGCTGCTGTCAGAGAGATATAAACAGCTGTTTCTGCTGGATTGTTCTCCATTATGAAAGTAGTGTGGAGAAACATTCTGCACCTGTGACAAAGATAAAACTATAATAACCTGAACAATTGTCACAGAGATTTTGCAAACGTTTCGTTTGAAGTCTATGAGTCTGTTTTCCAGTATTCTCTCATCTGTGTGAATCAATACAACAACAACAACAACTGCTTAATTTGTCATTTTATTATGTTTTCTGAGATATCTCCTCGTCTACTTTCTATTTAATTTTGACACACACACTCTCACACACTCAAAAACACACACACACTCTCACACACAAACACACACACTCTCTCACACACAAACACACACACTCTCTCACACACAAACACACACACTCTCTCACACACAAACACACACACACTCACACACACAAACACACACACTCTCTCACACACAAACACACACACTCTCTCACACACACACACACTCACACACTCTCACACACACACACACACACTCACACACACTCAAACACACACACTCACACACACACACACTCACACACACACACTCACACACACTCAAACACACACACACACACACTCACACACACACTCACACACACACAAACACACACACTCTCTCACACACAAACACACACACTCACACACACACACACACTCACACACTCTCACACACACACACACACACTCACACACACTCAAACACACACACTCACACACACACACACTCACACACACACACTCTCTCACACACACACACACACACACACACTCTCACACACACACACTCACACACACACACACACTCTCACACACTCTCACACACTCTCACACACTCACACGCACACACACACTCACACACACACACTCTCACACACTCACACGCACACACACACTCACACACACACACTCTCACACACACACTCTCACACACTCACACACACACACACTCTCACACACACACACTCACACACACACACACTCTCACACACACTCTCACACACTCTCACACACTCACACGCACACACACACTCACACACACACACTCTCACACACTCACACGCACACACACACTCACACACACACACTCTCACACACACACTCTCACACACTTGCACACACACACTCACACACACAATATTTTATTGTAAAAACTTCCGTATTGTCTTTTAAAAATTACAAAATTACAAAAAACTTTTCTGTATTTTTGTAACTTTTTAAAAAATGAGTTTTTAGATACACTGCACTACTTCGCGCAACAGAAAGGCGACACATTGACCTCATGCGACTCCGCATCCACATGCGTGGACGTTGCATTTTTGCTTCGCTATACGCGACGCATAATTTAAATGAATGTAAACCGACTGATCTCAGATCAGGAGACTCTGTGCTGTCAGTAAAGGGTTAAACTTTCGAAGCCAAAAGTGAAGCCAAAACGTCTCGATCGCCCCCCGGTGACTGGTCCTAGTATAGGTCATAAACCCCGCCTCCTCATGTTATTCAACGGGACGTGAGACCAACTAAACAATTAAATGACACTTCACATATCTTTTTTCCAAAGATAGTTTCTGTCATTTACTGTCGTTTCTATCACGTTGATGTCATTTCAAGTGTTTGCTTTCAAAATAAGTTTGTTTTTAGTTATTTGATGCTATAAAAACGCTGCTGTGACATCATGATTGACAGCTGTGATTGACAGGTTCTCTGAGTGACTTTTTTTCGGGATCTTCGGAGGACTGAGGAGATTGGAGCTTTAAATTTAATATCTACATTTCTATAATTAATTATTTCACACTGTCAAAAGTCAAAAGGGGCGTGTGCTTGCGACTGATTCAGCGACAGTGAGGGTGGGGCCTTGATTTCGCGGCTTTACTTCCTGCTCACTACTGCGCAGGTCTGGTCCCGAAATCGCAACTGCGCAGACTCAAGTCCCAAGATGTCAGCGCCATATCGGGACACTGGCGGCTTCAGTTCCCACCAATGGAAAAGAGCGAAGGGGCGTCGTCCATCTTTTTTTACAGTCTATGTTCGAAGTACTGAGTCATGTGACAAAACAACAGAGCTGTAGTCTACAAACAGCATTCTCACATATGTGTTCCTTTTTAGGGTTAGGGTTAACCCTATCCCCAACCCCTAATGCCGAAACCTATCTCTAACCCCTAATGCCGAAACCTATCCCCAACCCCTAATGCAGAAACTTAACCCAGCCCCTAACACTAACGCTGAAACCTAACCCCAACCCCTAATGCCGAAACTTAACCCCAACCACTAACACTAACGCTGAACTGTAAACCCAACCCGTAACGCCGAAACTTATCCCTAATTCTGAAACTCAACCCCAACCCCTAACGCTGAAACCTATCCCCAACCCCTTAAGCCGAAACTTATCCCTAATGCCAAAAGTCAACCCCTAACACTAACGCTGAAATGTAACCCCAACCCCTTAAACTGAACCCTATCCCTCATGCCGAAACTCAACCCCTAACCCCAACGCCGAAACCTAACCCCAACCCCTAATGCTGAAACCTATCCCTAATGCCGAAACTCAACCCCTAACACTAACGCTGAAACCTATCCCCAACCCCTTAAGCCGAAACTTATCCCTAATGCCGAATGTCAACCCCTAACACTAACGCTGAAACCTATCCCCAACCCCTTAAACTGAAACCTATCCCTAATGCCGAAACTCAACCCCTAACACTAACGCTAAAACCTATCCCCAACTCCTAATGTCGAAACTTAACCCCAACCCCTAACACTAACGCTGAAATGTAACCCCAACCCCTTAAACTGAAACCTATCCCAAACCCCTAATTTCGAAACTTAACCCCAACCCCTAACGCCGAAACTTAACCCCAACCCCTAACACTAACGCTGAAACCTATCCCCAACCCCTTAAATTGAAACCTATCCCTAATGCCGAAAGTCAACCCCTAACACTAACGCTGAAATGTAACCCCAACCCCTAATGCCGAAACTCAACCCCAACCCCTTAAATTGAAACCTATCCCTAATGCCGAAAGTCAACCCCTAACACTAACGCTGAAATGTAACCCCAACCCCTAATGCCGAAACTCAACCCCAACCCCTTAAATTGAAACCTATCCCTAATCCCAAAACTCAACCCCTAACACTAACGCTGAAACCTATCCCCAACCCCTTAAGCCGAAACTTATCCCTAATGCCGAATGTCAACCCCTAACACTAACGCTGAAACCTATCCCCAACCCCTTAAACTGAAACCTATCCCTAATGCCGAAACTCAACCACTAACGCTAAAACCTATCCCCAACTCCTAATGTCGAAACTTAACCCCAACCCCTAACACTAACGCTGAAATGTAACCCCAACCCCTTAAACTGAAACCTATCCCAAACCCCTAATGTCGAAACTTAACCCCAACCCCTAATGCCGAAACTTAACCCCAACCCCTAACACTAACGCTGAAACCTATCCCCAACCCCTTAAATTGAAACCTATCCCTAATGCCGAAAGTCAACCCCTAACACTAACGCTGAAATGTAACCCCAACCCCTAATGCCGAAACTCAACCCCAACCCCTTAAATTGAAACCTATCCCTAATCCCAAAACTCAATCCCTAACACTAACGCAGAATATTAACCCCAACCCCTAATGCCGAAACTCAACCCCTAACACTAACGCTGAAACCTATCCCCAACCCCTAATGCCGAAACTTAACCCCAACCCCTTAAACTGAAACCTATCCCTAATCCCAAAACTCAATCCCTAACACTAACGCAGAATATTAACCCCAACCCCTAATGCCGAAACTCAACCCCTAACACTAACGCTGAAACCTATCCCCAACCCCTAACGCCGAAATTTAACCCCAACCCCTTAAACTGAAACCTATCCCTAATGCCGAATGTTGAAACCTAACCCCAACCCCTAAAGCTGAAAAGTATCCCTAAAGCCGAAACTCAACCCCTAAACTTAACCACACCTCAACCACAGTAGCAGCAAATGTGAATCTTGTGAGAATTTAGCAAAACAGCATATAGTTACACAATAAATACGTTATATTAAATGTATTTGAATGTTAGAACGGCAAGATCATGGGTTCGATTCCCAAATACCTCATTCTGATCAAATATCACCCAGCAAATGGCTCTGGATAAAAGCATCAAACACATAAATGAAAATGTGTGTTTTGTTCCACTGGCAGATTGTTTCCACATGTTTTAACCATAAACCTCAAATGTATTAAAGTGTTTTGTTAGTTACAGTGTAACATTATTAAGCACTTTAAAGTGTCACTCTGGAAACTTCTTTAAATGATCAATTCTGTTTTATTACAGTTATCAAAATAGGGAGTTCTTTCAACTTTGTGCTCTTTGTTTTATACGCAGTAGTCGTCATTAGCGTGACTGGAGTACAATCATCCAAAATCCTTCAAGCATACTGGAGAAGAACTGCTTTACTCTCTGAAGCTGAGAGGCATTCGATATTTGGATGCATGCTGTGTGCTTGTAAATATTTAGCATGCATCTTTTTATGATTGGGAATGTGGAGGCAGAGATTGCATTACAGATAACCGGTACAGATACCGGCATCGCTTTGCATGCATTTTTTGTGACATGCATTGTGCTGCAAGTTTGCTTTGTTTAACCAGAGATCTTTATGAATTCTGCAAAGTTTCTGTCCATGACTTCCTAAAATTGTTTTGGGAAAAGCACTTCAAAAGCTCAAATATATTGTGCACGAATTGTTTGGTGCTGAACCGCTCTGCATCTTTGCTGGAAATTCCCAGGCTTTCCTGGATTTTGTGAAGGCAATTGGACCGTGCGCTCGAGTCTCGGTGCCTGGATGTGTCAGCTTTGCGTCCGCTGATAAGAGCGCAGACTGGCTGCAGGCTGCAGTCAGAGGATCGGACCTCTGCATGCATGAGCACACAGCGCTCCTCTAAGCCAGATCCACCAGCGCAGAGCCACAGAAGTGGAACATAAAACGGCCTCAGAACTGACGGCCATAATTCACCCTGATTTCCCCTCAGACACGCAGAGCTGCACGGCAGAAATGATGGAGGATGAGCACAGAGCACTGAACAGAGTAGCACATTAGAACGAGGAGGAAACCACTAAAAACATCTAAAAACGAGACTTGATATGATTCCACAAACAGATCGAGCTGATTATATAGAAAGCAATGAACTTAGAAACATGCACTGCAAAAATCAGATTATAAGATCCATCCAAAAATGTGAATTACATCATCATTTATTCACCCTGATGTCGTTCCAAACCTGTATGCTGTTGTTTTTTTTGTTTGTGTTTTAACAGAACATAAATGAGACTTTTTGAATAATCTTTACGCAGCTCTTTTCCATACAACGATGCTTCATAGTGATGCCTTTCTAGCTCCAAAAAAGAAAAAAATAATTATAAAACTACTATAAAAGCAGGGCGACGACCGTGCGCAACATCTAATCCAATTTTCGTGCCATCGTAAAGTGCAAGTGGGCATGGGTGCAGTGTTTGCGCTACTGTGGGTGTATTGTATGTAAATGAAGTGCCGCTAAACACAATTTGAGAAATATGTCATTGTGCTAAGACGTTTCAATAACACACGTTAACTCTAAATTAAGTTCCTGCATTTGCAGTTTGTAGATTTCTCCAGCAGGTGGTGATAAAGTTCAAACTCTTAAAGTTACAGAACATCAAATAATGTCTCTTCGATCGCCGTTGAAGCCGTTTATTGAATAAAAAATGATGAGATTTGTGTTACATATTCACAAGGTCATGGTTTATTATTTCTATTATTATTATATTTATTGTCATTTAATACCACTTAATGCTTGCGCTCTTAAAATAGGGCACATCATGTAAAAAATATTTAGTATTATTATCTGGAGAAAACAAATATGTAAACAAATACTTGAAATGCATATTAAGTCATTTTAATGAACAAAATTCAGTGGGATTTATGCTAAAACAAGAAGATTTTTGCTAATGGGGTAAAAAAAAGAAACATGTTTTGCAATATATATATATTTTTAATTATTATTAATTAGCAAATACTTTGTCACACATTTAGTTTGACAAAATATCTTATGTAAATTTGCTTCTCGGGTAATTTGATCTTGTTTTAAGAATGTCTATACTGTATATTTCTACTAAAAAACAAGACAAATAAAATGAATTTTTGCAGTGTACAGAACCGACCCAAACTTTATCAGTGTTATTCACTGATAATCTTCCTTTCCATTCAAATGTAATTCTCCATTCTACGTATTTGAACTGTCGTGTCACGTTTTGGCTACGTTACATCGAGGAACTAGTGATGCGTCAACACACTATTTGTGAATCTGAAAGAGGACTTTAATGAGAGTTGAAGATTTCGGCAGAGTGGAAGATTTTCAGTGAATAGCAACTAAAATTCACTTTCTGTGTTCTACGGAAAAGAAAAGAAATAGCACATGAGTTTGGAAGGACATAAGAGTGAATCAATTATGACAAAATCAACTGGCAGATTTTTCAATTGTTTTAAGCATAAATTGTGTTTTTCCCCTCTTGTTTTCTGACAGCTGGTTTTAGCTCAAATGTAGATGTGTAGATGCAAATCTCCATTTGGACCCACATTATATCAGGTGTCTAACTACTATATACTGAAGCATTTGATACAATGTACTTACTATGTACATACAGCCTGCATTTAATAACATCTGTAGTTACAAGGTCAACCTTACCCTAACCCTTAAACCTAACCCCTAAACCTAACCCTAATCCCTAAACCTAACCCTTACTACTAAACCTAGCCCTAACTCCTAAACCAAACCCTAACCCCTAAACCTTACTCCTAAACCTAACCCCTTAACCTAACCCCTAAACCTAACCCTAACTCCTAAACCTAACCCCTAAACCTAAACCTAACTCCTAAACCTAACCCTAACCCCTAAACCTTACTCCTAAACCTAACCCCTAAACCTAACCCTAACTCCTAAACCTAACCCCTAAACCTAACCCGTACTCCTAAACCTAACCCTAACCCCTAAACCTAACCCCTACTCCTAAACCTAACCCCTAAACCTAACCCCTACTCCTAAACCTAACCCCTAAACCTAACCCTAACTCCTAAACCTAACCCTAACTCCTAAACCTAACCCGTACTCCTAAACCTAACCCTAACCCCTAAACCTAACCCCTACTCCTAAACCTAACCCTAAACCTAACCCTAACTCCTAAACCTAACCCTAACTCCTAAACCTAACCCCTTAACCTAACCCGTACTCCTAAACCTAACCCTAACCCCTAAACCTAACCCCTACTCCTAAACCTAACCCCTAAACCTACTCCTAAACCTAACCCCTAAACCTAACCCTAAACCTAACCCTAACCCCTAAACCTAACCCTAACCCCTAAACCTAACTCCTAAACCAAACCCTAACCCATAAACCTATCCCCTAATCCTAACCCTAACCCCTAAACCTAACCCTTACTCCTAACCCTAACCCCTAAACCTACCGTACCTCACATGTTATACTTTTGCAGAACGACATAAGAATAGAATAGTGCATAGTAGTTAGAACACCGAATATAAAGTCTGACCCTCCATGTTACAAAATTCACAATATAAACGACCTGTTGCATATAAAAACACAATAGAACTATACAGACAACAAAAGTATTTCTCCTCATTTACATGCAATAGAGACTCTTTCATGAGGTCACCGTTGTGTCTCTGAGGCTGTTAGAGATCCATTACCAGCTGAAATTGATCGGTCTGTCTCAAATGATCCCAGTCTGCAGACATGATGTTTCACTTAACTGCACTTTTAATTGCTTTAATTAGACAGTGTTCTGGCTGAAAAAGTCTAATTGTCTCTCTCTGTTTGGACTCTCAGTGTTTAGGGAAACAAAATGTCAATACTGTTCTAATGAATGATTCCCTTGTTGTTTCACGTAATGCACGGTACAGTTCTGTTTAGTTTGTGAAAGCGTCAAGTAAACTATGTTACTTTGTAAACATGTCAAAGTTACATTTTAAAGGAAGTAATATTTAACCTGTTGATGAACGCCCCCTTTTTGAGCACAAACCATGAAAATGACATATCTGTACTTAATTGGTTGTATTTACGGGACCCTTTGGAGTTTGGACACCGTTGTAGTGTTGTTTGAAAGAAGACACTTTGGGCTTTATTTCCCAAGTTTCAGAATTAATATATGTTTTTATTTTTTAAAGTTAGAGAAGCTGAAGTTTATAGTAATGGAAATATTTTGTGCGGAACATGTTTTTATAATCTAAAGAAACAATAATAAAAGTGTCAAGACAAACCAGAAATACAATGTTCTCAAAGCCACGAGTCTAAGTATTTCTCAGGTTTATCACTTTTATGGACAAAAAGTGCGATTGGATGTTTGTCAATGAACGCTTGTCATGGACGATTGACCCAAGTGTGTTGAACTTGATTCATTTGGTGCCTCGTGCTTGCACCGTGCCTCCCAACTTTTGCCTCAAGCTCACACCGTGCCTCCCAACTTTTGCCTCAAGCTCGCACCGTGCCTCGCAACTTTTGCCTCATGCTCACACCGTGCCTCGCAACTTTTACCTCACGCTTGCACCGTGCCTCCCAACTTTTGCCTCAAGCTCGCACCGTGCCTCGCAACTTTTGCCTCATGCTCCCACCGTGCCTCGCAACTTTTGCCTCAAGCTTGCACCGTGCCTCCCAACTTTTGCCTCAAGCTTGCACCGTGCCTCCCAACTTTTGCCTCGCGCTCGCACCGTGCCTCCCAACTTTTGCCTCGCGCTCGCACCGTGCCTCCCAACTTTTGCCTCGCGCTCGCACCGTGCCTCCCAACATTTGCCTCAAGATTGCACCGTGCCTCCCAACTTTTGCCTCGCGCTCGCACCGTGCCTCCCAACTTTTGCCTCAAGGCCGCGACCGTGCCTCCCAACTTTTGCCTCGCGCTCGCACCGTGCCTCCCAACTTTTGCCTCAAGCTTGCACCGTGCCTCCCAACCTTTGCCTTGCACCGTGCCTCCCAACCTTTGCCTCAAGCTCGCACCGTGCCTCGCAACTTTTGCCTTGCACTCGCACCGTGCCTCGCAACTTTTGCCTCGCACTCGCACTGTGCCTCCCAACTTTTGCCTCAAGCTTGCACCGTGCCTCCCAACTTTTGCCTCGCGCTCGCACCGTGCCTCCCAACTTTTGCCTCGCGCTCACACCGTGCCTCCCAACTTTTGCCTCGCGCTCGCACCGTGCCTCCCAACATTTGCCTCAAGATTGCACCGTGCCTCCCAACTTTTGCCTCGCGCTCGCACCGTGCCTCCCAACTTTTGCCTCGCGCTCGCACCGTGCCTCCCAACTTTTGCCTCGCGCTCGCACCGTGCCTCCCAACTTTTGCCTCAAGCTTGCACCGTGCCTCCCAACCTTTGCCTTGCACCGTGCCTCCCAACCTTTGCCTCAAGCTCGCACCGTGCCTCGCAACTTTTGCCTTGCACTCGCACCGTGCCTCGCAACTTTTGCCTCGCACTCGCACCGTGCCTCGCAACTTTTGCCTCATGTTCGCACGTGCCTCCCAACTTTTGCCTCGTGCTCGCACCGTTTCTCGCAACTTTTGCCTCAAGCTCCTACCGTGCCTCCCAACCTTTGCCTCAAGCTCGCACCATGCCTCCCAACTTTTGCCTCGTACTCGCACCGTGCCTCGCAACTTTTGCCTCGCACTCGCACCGTGCCTCGCAACTTTTGCCTCGTGCTCGCACCGTTTCTCACAACTTTTGCCTCAAGCTCACACCGTGCCTCACAACTTTTGCCTCAAGCTCACACCATTTCTCGCAACTTTTGCCTCGCACTCGCACCGTGCCTCGCAACTTTTGCCTCGTGCTCGCACCGTTTCTCACAACTTTTGCCTCAAGCTCACACCGTGCCTCACAACTTTTGCCTCAAGCTCACACCATTTCTCGCAACTTTTGCCTCAAGCTCACACCGTGCCTCACAACTTTTGCCTCAAGCTCACACCATTTCTCGCAACTTTTGCCTCAAGCTCACACCGTGCCTCACAACTTTTGCCTCAAGCTCACACCGTGCCTCACAACTTTTGCCTCAAGCTCACACCGTGCCTCACAACTTTTGCCTCAAGCTCACACCGTGCCTCACAACCTTTGCCTCAAGCTTACACCGTGCCTCACAACTTTTGCCTCAAGCTCACACCATTTCTCGCAACTTTTGCCTCAAGCTCACACCGTGCCTCACAACTTTTGCCTCAAGCTCACACCGTGCCTCACAACCTTTGCCTCAAGCTTACACCGTGCCTCACAACTTTTGCCTCAAGCTCACACCATTTCTCGCAACTTTTGCCTCAAGCTCACACCGTGCCTCACAACTTTGCCTCAAGCTCACACCTGCCTCACAACTTTTGCCTCAAGCTCACACCATTTCTCAACTTTTGCCTCAAGCTCGCACCGTGCCTCCCAACTTTTGCCTCAAGCTCACACCGTGCCTCACAACGTTTGCCTCAAGCTCACACCGTGCCTCCCAACGTTTGCCTCATGCTCACACCGTGCCTCCCAACGTTTGCCTCAAGCTCACACCGTGCCTCACAACTTTTGCCTCAAGCTCGCACCGTGCCTCCCAACTTTTGCCTCAAGCTCACACCGTGCCTCACAACGTTTGCCTCATGCTCGCACCGTTTCTCGCAACTTTTGCCTTGTGCTTGCACCGTACCTCACAGTGTAAGGTTGTTGTTCAAAAGGCAACTGTTTTGCCGCTGCAAATGTTACAATGTTAGGAGCTCTACCTGTGCTTTGTGGGCATGTTCTACTGCTGTGCTACATTGATCACATGCTTGTCGCAGGTCTCAGCATAATGTCTTCCACTATCTCTTTTCCCAACATCAATGCATGTGACATTAGTGTCGTTTGCGCGAATTGACTCGCTTCTCATGAACTACAGTTTATTCAAAGGGTCATATTACCGTTAACAGCGTTAAAAATAATTAGCGGCGTTAAACAAATCTTTTGTTAATAATGCGTTAACTTCGACAGCACTATTTCTAACGTATTTCAAATGTTTTTTTGTTTGTTTTGGCACATTTAATTTTTTTCTTGTTTTATAGTCTGAGAATGGTTTTAATCTGGGTCAAGATGCTTTTCAATTAAATACTAAAAATAAAATGTAAAAAAAAAAAATAGGAATTAAACCATCTGCAGATGAATAGATAATCAAAATAGTTGTTAGTTGCAAAACTAGCAATAATTTTAACATGCTCACTATTAAAACTCACTTTCTTTAGAGATTCAGCTGTTTAGTGTGACAGCTGGTTTTATTGCAAACACAGTCAGACAACATGACTAACTACTCGTCTGCAGGTAAATCAATTAAACCAGGCCTCAGAATATCTCATTAAAACTCTATGTATACTGAAGTAGTTCCATCATTACCCTGTACACAGAATGCAGACTTGAACAATGTCTCGATTTAAAAGAAATGTATTGATACTTTCCCACTGGACTTTGTATCGTTGGGCACTTCTTAACGTTGCAGATTCAGCAGTTTGGCTTGTTTGTCTTTGTTGCAAAAGATGTGCTTTGATCAGTGTTCCCCATCGTAAATCTCACAAGGGTTAGTATTATTAGAAATGTTTGGTGGTAAGGAGGAGAAAGCCGTTCTTTTAGAAATCGAATCTCTTGGGTGTTTCCTTTAAAAACACTGCTTCATTAGCACCACTTTGAGCTGATTGGAAATTAAAACAGTTGAAGTACAGTGACTGCTCCGAAAACTATCTGGCATGCTACAGGATTATCGATGACAGCAGTTCATATTGAGTTCAAACTTTAATGCAAAAACAAACTAGGGGATTATTGCATGTCAAATTTCAGAATCTTATGACATTTTTTGATTTTGTTAATACTTTTTTTGAACAACGTTAAACATAATTGATGATGAAAGCCACAATATTAAATGCCATGTATTAATATATACAGAGCAATCCATTGTTTTGTAGGGGGGGGTCAAAATGGCCATTTTCGCCTATGATTTTGGAGCAAAACTACAGGTTAAATAAATAACCTTAGAAAGGTGATAGCATCACTATTTTATTTTTACAAAGAGATAGGTCCATCTATTACTAAAATCAGTAGACTTCTACAACACTTGTTGAGTTATACATCAATGGTGTGGGCCCAAAATGGGGAAAAGACACTTTTTTGTGTCGTTTTCCCAAAGTTTGAGTCTCCAGAATCACTCCAGACGTGTCTTAAAAATCTTTCAGATTCTGGTTCAGAACAAAGGTGACCTCTTATGGATAAATCCCAGAGATATGGGGGCTGCCAATATGGCTCCATCCACAAATTCTGTTCAATTTGACCAATTTTCAATGGTTGAAAACCACATGTGGATCTCATGGTATGAAGCTAGTTTTTCTTGTCCTACTAAATATACGTCTGTAGTACAGATAATGTTGAAACTAGAAATGTTTCGTTATGTATTCATGTAAAAACAGTCATGCCAAAATCACGATATTCAAGAGCCCAAAACTACCCCTGCTATTGCATATATTATATATCAGTTTCTAGCTTGTGGATTTCAGCAATGTATGTCTAACTAAAAGACATCTTTGCAACCATGAATCCACAGAATGTCCAGCTAGGAAAGGCTCATCTTTCGTGTCCTCGACCCAAGAGAGAGCACTTTAGTTCACATCGGGTTGAATTAAATGCCCGGCGGTTCCACTCATCTCAGAGCGATTCGTCCACCTGCATTCGGTTTACGTCTAATCGCCTGCAGATGTTCTATTCATTTTGCAAGACTCGTGTAGGTGGAAGTGTTCGACAACCAGTTACTCTATAAATGTACAGACATGTAAACTCCTTTCGTGAGTGCAGACGCTGCGTGTAGGAGGGGAAATCTCTGTACTGACGGTGCTTTCTGTCTGTTTTCACGCTGTGTGCTGTTGTGGGCCTGTTGTCAGTTCTCAAATCACTCAAGTGACAGATGGGTAAATGCATATTTTCGTTTGGTCTGGATTCAGCCCTTGAACTTCGTTATCAACCACTCGTTTCTACTCAGAACTCTTTAAGACCTCTTTGATGTTACTATGTTTTATTTGGCAAACTCAGAATTTCTCTGTCAAAGGATAAATGACATTGCTTTCATTACAGACAGTATATGACATCATAAAGCACCAAATGCTTTAACCATTAATAAACTATTGATTGACCGTGATTGGTCAGTGTGTTGAAATTCCTTTAAAATCAGCTGGTACATATAAAATGGGTTAATCATTTTGGACTTTGTATAAAGTATTGTATATACAGTATAGTGTATTAATATGGTGGCTTTTCATATTCTTAGAAGCCATTCAATACAATAATAAATCCTGGTAATAATTAGCATATTGCTGCAGCTTACTGACCTCTCGTGACATGGTGTCCGTTTATGTGCTGTATAATGAACCGGGTGAATGCATCGTGGTTATTTAGGCGCCAACGTGTGCTGCAAGAAATCAACCTTGCAATTAACCTTACAGAGAAAGAACCTCTCACATCCAGAACCATATATCACACCTTCAGTCTATAATCATTTATTATTAACCATTCACAATGTTCTGAATACAACTCATTGTGTCTGAAGCAATAAATTGCAACAACATTTAATAATAATAATTATTATAAGAACCATCATCCACCATCAAATTTAAATGTCTGCGATCTTTCGCCATGCCATTAAATAAATAAAACGTATAGGCTAATAAATGAGATGTTATGCAACGTTATGGCATTATATAAACGTATGTAGTTATAGTTCATACTATGTATTTGTGCATAGATGTACATGTTGAAAACAAATATACAGTATATGTTACAACGACAGACATTTTTTAGAGTATTTTTGAAGTATTCAGAAGATCAATAAAGCTACAGTGCTCCCGTTAGATTAGCAGGGGTTTGACTCTCATTAGAGATGTCTCCTAGCAACCCAACTGATAAACAATGCTGCTTCGTTATGTCTCCTAGCAACCTAACTGATAAACAATGCTGCGGCACTATGTCTCCTTGCAACCCAACTGATAAACAATGCTGCTGCGCCATGTCTCCTAGCAACCCAACTGATAAACAATGCTGCGGCGCCATGTCTCCTTGCAACCCAACTGATAAACAATGCTGCGGCGCTATGTCTCTTAGCAACCCAACTGACAAACAATGCTGCGCCGCTATGTCTCCTAGCAACCCAACTGATAAACAATGCTGCTGCGCCATGTCTCCTAGCAACCCAACTGATAAACAATGCTGCTGCGCCATGTCTCCTAGCAACCCAACTGATAAACAATGCTGCAGTGCCATGTCTCCTAGCAACTCAACTGATAAACAATGCTGCGGCGTTATGTCTCCTAGCAACCCAACTGATAAACAATGCTGCGGCGCCATGTCTCCTAGCAACCCAACTGATAAACAATGCTGCGGCGCCATGTCTCCTAGCAACCCAACTGATAAACAATGCTGCGGCGCCATGTCTCCTAGCAACCCAACTGATAAACAATGCTGCGGCGCCATGTCTCCTAGCAACCCAACTGATAAACAATGCTGCGGCGCTATGTCTCCTAGCAACCCAACTGATAAACAATGCTGCGGCGCTATGTCTCCTAGCAACCCAACTGATAAACAATGCTGCGGCGCTATGTCTCCTAGCAACCCAACTGATAAACAATGCTGCAGCGGTATCTCTCCTAGCAACCCAACTGATAAACAATGCTGCGGCGCTATGTCTCCTAGCAACCCAACTGATAAACAATGCTGTGGCGCTATGTCTCCTAGCAACCCAACTGATAAACAATGCTGCGGCGCCATGTCTCCTAGCAACCCAACTGATAAACAATGCTGCGGCGCTATGTCTCCTAGCAACCCAACTGATAAACAATGCTGTGGCGCTATGTCTCCTAGCAACCCAACTGATAAACAATGCTGCGGCGCTATGTCTCCTAGCAACCCAACTGATAAACAATGCTGCGGCGCTATGTCTCCTAGCAACCCAACTGATAAACAATGCTGCGGCGCTATGTCTCCTAGCAACCCAACTGATAAACAATGCTGCAGCGCTAGCATTAGTGCTACATGTGTACGATTACCAAAAGATAGTTTAATTGACCATGTTTTGAACACCTGCTACTCTGCTAAAAAAAAAATAATATTCATTAATTTATCGATATTATTGAATAAACTGAATGTTTATCGCTTACTTTGAGTATGTCCCCGGGTGGCGAGATGTTGGTGTGACGTCAAGCACCTGCATCTCGGAGAGTTTAAAATCTATGCACAACTTTCCAAGTTGGAATTCTGACTTCAGGTGGCATTATGATGCCCTGATGCAAATCATGACCGCAGCTTCACGATTGCTGTAGTAAAGTGAATAGCCACAGTCTACCAGCAGATTAATATTGTGGCAGATGAGAGTATAAGAGATTTAATGCCTATTGCCATGAATACTCTTCTTAGACCCACTTAGACTTTGGGAAACATTTAATGTTACTTGTAAAGACTGACAGCACTAATAATCACAAAATGAATAGTGTAAAATAAACCACAATCAATTTGTTCTGCACCACCAATCACTCTTCACCTACTGAATGACAGCGTTTGTGTATTGATTTGAAATGCTGTCACTTACGTACATCCCTGTTTCAATGATTGGCCGTTTGTTACGTGGTTCAGCCCATTTGAGAGCTTCCAGGTGGGATAGAAGTACATTGATTGAAAGCCCACTGTCCAATCAACAATCAGATTATTTCGCTTATGCAAATAGCGCTCATGAAGCTCCCATAGACCCCCAGAGATGCACAACATCCGAGCGGGACCCAAATGACACGTTTAGAGCCTACTGATCTTTTGCTCCACTGAATTCAATGGGACACGCCTCTACCGTAGACTCCCGTTGAAGCACGGCTTCTATGGGGCTGAATGACAAGGATGACACCATCCCCACGGTCATGACCTGTTAGGGGGGTGTTTTGCGGCTATCCTGACTATGTGACTGACACAACGGATTCTTTCAGGTATCAGGCCATTTTGGCATGAACGATGTGATGCCTTCAGTGGGTAAAGTGAAGGTTGGTGATCACTGGACTTTCCTGTATGTGAATAACACCAAGCATAAATCCAAGTGGCCAAAATCTGGTTCAGGGATGGGTTGTGGAATGTCTTTAAATGGCCCTTTCAGTCCATCATTAAAATCCCATTGCAAACCTTTGTTGGGATGTCAGTGAAGCAGCGGCAGCACAGAGACCAAAGAATGTCAATGAGCTGGAAGCTTTTTTCTCTTTAAGACTCTAATATAGAGAATTGAAGCCTGAGAACAATTACTTGAAACATTTATTTGCTGATATTAAGGATAAAGGATGCTCCACAAATGATTGACTTTAGGGGTTGAATATTTTTGACATGACATTTGTGGAGAAAATTAGTTATTTTTTATTTAAAAATGTGGGTAAACTGAACTCTTTGTTCTCAAAATCACTCAAATGTGTATTAGAAACGTGCTTTGACAGTTTACTGAGGTTTTAGTTGATGCGTTTTCATTCACATCACCAGAATGTGTTGCTGGTCAGGGGGGTTGAATAATTTTGATTGCAACTGTATATAATTTATTCTATTTTCTTTTCTGTCTTGATGCTTCATGTCTGAACCCAGCAATCACAAACACCTGGAAATTCATTTCTGAAAATGGGTGGTAACTCGGGTTGCCAATCGTCCCGTGTAATACGGAATCGTCCCGTATTTTCCTTGTGATAACAGGTTTTACTGCCAAAACAACGACACTGTAATCCAAGGAGAAATACAGTATTTCATAAAAATCCATTGTAATGCATGATTACTTCTAAGACTTGTACTGAGACAAATAGTTTCTTTAGTGATAAAAAATACTATTTTTTTATTATACTAAATATAAAATACAATTTTTGACACATTAATCATATAGTCTATTGTCTACAAACTGATGAGCCACTTTTCTAACAGGATGCCGGTCTTTGAGCTTTAAAAATGGAAAAGGATTAAGTTAATTATGGTGTAGAAAATGACGGAAAAATATTGTCTTTGTCTATTGATTGCAGGGGGGTTTCAGGGTGTGTTCCTCCCCTTTTCTCCCCAATTTGGAACGCCCAATTCCTAATGTGCACCGAGTCCTCATGGTGGCGTAGTGACTCGCCTCAATCCGGGTGGCAGGGACGAATCTCAGTTGCCTCCACATCTGAGACCGTCAATCCGCGCATCTTATCACGTGACTTGTTGAGAGTGTTACCGTGGAGATGTAGTGCGTGTGGAGGCTTCACGCTATTCTCCGCGGCATCCACGCACAATTTTCCACATGCCCCACCGAGAGTGAGAACCACATTATAGCAACCGCGAGGAGGTTACCCCATGTGACTCTACCCTCCCTAGCAACCGGGCCAATTTGATTGCTATGGAGACCTGACTGGAGTCACTCAGCACGTCCTGGATTCAAACTCGCGACTCCAGGTGTGATAGTCAGCGTCAATACTCGCTGAGATACCCGGACCCCGCCTCTTCGTTCTTTTGACAAAAAGAAGTGTTCATTAAAAGTGAAGATTAATAGAAATTAGTTTTTTCCTGGACATTGTTTTAAAACACTTTTCAATTTAAGTGTATCAAGGGTTGTTTTGTGCCTGTCCGCCCAGTTTTTCAAATGTTTTCTACGTAAACCAGCTTTAGGTGGACCTTTTTAACCTTTGCGCAGTGTCTCATGCTGGAGCCCAGCTGGAAAAAAAGTGTTTAAAGTTATTTAAAGTTGGCAACCCTAGTGGGAACCCTAAATGAGGTTTATATTTGCTTTGGATGCTGCCTTAGAGGCCTATGTAGACAGCAGACACAGCGAGGCACCTCACTAGGGTTTGGAACAGAGTCATACTCTGAACAACATCTAATTAAGATTCATGAGCCGGGCTGATTAGATATTAATGAGGTATAATCAGAGCCGGATTATCCATAAGGGCACTTGGGCCAGTGCCCAGGGGCACCAACCATTCACAACCACTAGGGGGCACCACATGACACAAGCTTTAAAAATATTTTTCGTAAATTGTTATATTATTAACTTGAAATTCTTGAAAGACCATACATAACTTGTTTATGAACACTAATTTAACAATAATAATAATAATAATAATAAATTATAAATAAATGAAGATTACATGACCACTATCACTCCCTCCCCAATCTGTCACAGTTGAGTTGGTCCACAACAATTACGCACAAATGTGTCATTTTTTAACGGCTACAGAAAATGAATCAAAATCCAAAATGGACAGACGGCAATTGAGTGGTTTCACAAAAAGAAGATTAAAGAAAGAGAAGGATGCTAGACGCTTAGCTACAATAAAAAATGTTCCAGGGATCGACAAATTTTTTGTTAAATCACTAGTTTTTTGGGAGAACACGGAATTGCAGACACCAGCAGCACTAAGTCTGACATCGCTGGCGCTGCTAGCGGGGAGATGCAGCAGCTGCTAATGTTAGTCAGGGCGTCGGCGATGACCGCCAGGCTGAATGAGGATATTCTCCTTGTCCTTGGGGAGACAGGAGCGAGGAAGACTCGGGTGAGGAAGAGGACATTAATGAAGATAAATATTAGGGTGGGACGGTACATGTAAGTTATTCAGTATTGAACCTAAACGGTACGGGCGCCACGCCTCGGTGCACGAATTTACACGGAGAATATACGGTATAAAAATAAATAAAACTAAATAGCGATACACATCGCTCTATTTCGCATAATGAACAGTCTGATCAAGATTGCAATGCTGGAGTGTGTGTGTGTTTGTGTGTGCGCGCGGGTGATCAAACTTTTTTTGGGGGGGGGGGGCCTTTTGAGGTATAATGCCCAGGGGCACCACACTGTCTTGATACGGCCCTGGGTATAATTGTTATATCGTTGCATCCAGTGCCCTTGATTAAAGCATTAACGTTTTGACTTCACTGTCCTCTTTGGGTTATTATTCTTATTTTTCTCTTAAACGTTTTTTCCCATCTGAAAAACGTTTTATGCTTTTGTATGACGTGACATTGGCAGTGTGGCACTGGGGCTCTATAGGTTACCTGTGTGCCACACAGGGTGTCAGGATGGTTTGAGGCCATATCTCTTTGACATTCACACTGAGAGATGGCAGAGTACGTGGGATCATTTATCTCCAGGGTCATTCCGTAAGTGGGAACATCGCTGCGAGACACACGAGAGATGCTGATCACTGACCTGTGTCTCATCTACTGCTCCTCATCTCTCCGTCAGTCTCTTCTCATCTCTCTGACCCATATTGGTCAATACTTTCCAACATAGTCTCAGAATCACATTACTATATATATATATATATATATATATATATATATATATATATATATATATATATATATATATATATATATACATATAAACTAAATGTGCTAATAGCCTAAATTTTCTGGTGTAATGAAAACTACAGTATGTTGCTGGAAAGCTCTCAAAGAGTAAAATACAACCACACAACCAATTTGTTGTACTCACAGATAAAAATATAGCGAGTAACAGCTAAGTATATGTCTTTGACAATTATGTTGGTGTTGCTTATATGCCTAATATCCGCTTATAACTTAAAGGGAACATATAATTAATTAGAGGAGGTGATTATCTTTCAAACGAGTCCACACACAAGATAATCAGATGTATAGATCATTAGATAATCCACATGAAGCACAATGTTACATATGACCACCAGGAGATGGCGCCAAATACACGACACAGACTCAATGATGACTCAAATGACACAGAATGAAACTCAATGTACATATTATTGCAGTCAGTAAAAACATAACATACATCAATAGTCATGTGTCATATGTTGTTGGAAAGATCTCAAAGAGTAAAATACAACCAGCATATTTTTTTTACTCACAGACTAAATTTTAGTGTGTAATATCTAAATATATTTCTTTAACAATTATGTTGGTGTTGCTTAAATGCAGTGTTTTCACTTATAACATCACAGAATATAAAAGGAACATAGAATATCACATATCATTAATTAGAGTCTGTGATTATCTTTCAAACGAGTCCACACACAAGATAATCAGATGTATAGATCATTAGATAATCCACATGAAGCACAATGTTACATATGGCCACCAGGAGATGGCGCCAAATACACGACACAGACTCAATGATGACTCAAATGACACAGAATGAAACTCATTCTGTGAAATCTCATAACTAAAATCATGTCTGCATGCTATGCAAACCTTTAGTCATTGTTGTGTTTGCATGTGTGATTAGTTCTTATGTACAATTATTATCTTTTATTTGTTTGGAGATGTTTTTGGACACTATTATAAATTATTTATGTAATACTTTAACTTTTCTTTGCTTTATCGAATCAACACAAAATGTAAGAAGCCACGTTATTAACTCCCAGAGATATATAACGACAAATAAGACACTTTCAGAAGTGTCTTTGGCTGAGAGTCTCTGAATTTATAATAATCTGTATCATTAAAAAAACAAAAAACGTTTCCTTTACAATGATACAATGTTTTGTTGTTGTTATGAGCCTTTCATTTTTGGTATGCCACTGAAACAGAATGTGGTATGCCATCTTTTAAAACACCCTCAGAGCTTAAAGGGTTAACTTGCTTTTAGCGCCACTCATTGGACCTTTCACCTAGGAACTGCCCTGATGCGTGTAACGAACCGTGTAGTGTAATATTGCAAAAGTGTTGCCACAGTCGCCTCATTTTCACGAGATCAGGCCGACACATTGAAACACACTCTCACTTTGTCATCATCTTTTGGTAAAACCAAGGTTCTGCCGTTACTTTGTCATTATTTCATGCTAACGCAACGGTCTGTTAGCGCAGGTGTCCTGGCCAGATCTCACGCTACACCTCTTCATAACTCTCCATTTAAAAATGGTCCATATCCATAACTCATATCCCTGCATTGTGAACGGCTCATGTGTGCTGAGCAATTGGCAAAACGCCACACAAACAGCATCATCCAGATGGGCGCCACATATTGTTGGCAGCATTGAAATGACTTTGCAAATGAAACTGTGAACATAATGTCACTCATTCGTTTGTTCTCCTCTGTATCTCTGCATCTTCCAGAATCCATCACAGTTACGATTGGAAATGATGGCAAAATATTCCGAAATATATTAATGGTTTTAAAGTGTCGGGAGAGCGACTGGATTGCATCATTCTTGGGAGTGGGCGGAGCTGCAGAGCTCTTTTGATGTGCTTTATTTCCCGCTATTCTCTGATTGGTTGATCTCTCTTCAGGATTATGGGTAGTGTAGTTCTTCGCCAGGAATGCCACAATTAAATGTGTTTTTTTTTATACAGTACATGATGTTTATAACATGGACAATCGATTATCATCCTCAGAGCTCACGGTACGTCTCACGTTAAAGGTTGGCGTTAAAAATCATCTCTTTACCGTACTCGTCATTGTGAATGTGGTGCCATAATATCTGTGAGATACATGAGTATGTCTTAGATATGAGGAGCTTAACACCAGCTGATATTGGCAAACAAGGCCGACGGCACAGCGAACAGTGCATAAACAGCAGTTAGTGTGTGTGCGGGTGGACTGGCATGTGTGCGGGCTAAGAGCGACGCGGTGGGTGGCAGCTCGACTCTGTGAGAAATCCCTTAGATGCTAATGAGAACCGCAGAGCTACAGCTAGCAGCGATCGGTGCCAGTTTCCTTCCATGTGCCTTCTGTCGCTGTTCATTAGGTCACAAACCTAACGTGAAATGTGTTTAGAAGACATTTGTGTCGGAGTGAAAATGGCCATGTGGCGTTTGGCAACAGCCTATTGACTTCAGCAACCTGATTTACATCTCAGAAAAAAAAATAGAAATTTGAGCAAATTGAGACTTTTGCTAATGTCTCTGTGGTTTCTCCTGAGAAAAAGGCCTCGACCATTTCAGAGGAGATCTCAACAATGTCTCAAAACGTGCTCAAGATACTCAAACATTTCTCATCAAGAGCAAATGAACGCACACACTTACGGATGTCATCAATTGGCTCATTTATGTCTGTTCTATTTTAGCAGGAATATTTGAAGAAACATCCAAGACAAAGACAAAGGTCTCCTTTAAGACTCTTGAGCTATGAAAGAGCAACGCCTGAGCAATAAAATTGTCCTGTGGGATTGTTCTTGCAAAAAATCGTTCCGCCAGCATTTGGATGGAAGAGAGAGGAAATACAAATGTCACAAATGTCGATGTGTGTCTGACTAAATGCCACGGTGCCACACAAATGCCATTCTTCACTCATTACCGCCTTCTGTTGAAGCAAAACCTTCTTTAAATGCTCCGTTCTGAACAAGAGAGAACCGCACAGAAACTCTAAAAGAGTCAAAAGAGTTTTGAATAGGATTTTTTTATTTCTTCCCATTTCCTTTTTTTTTTTTTTTTTTTTACTAGTAGCACTTAATAAACGAGTAAATAGTTTTCCTAAAAATGTATGTCCTCATATGTGGATAAAGATGTGAAATTTTAAATAATACTAAACTATAGAACGTTTTTTTTTTCTTCATCACATTGTTTATTATGTCCAGGAGTGTTGATTTTTCATGTTTTTCAGACGTTACAGACATGACATCATAAATTAACATAATTTATTCAGATTCAAAGTAATGTCCGGCATCATCCAATCACTGTCAATCATGTTCAAATAAAGTGATCCATTATAAATGTTGAATCTATGTACTGATGATCATCGTCACGTGTGTCAAACATGTTGAGTGATCCAAACATCATCTGCAGCCAGAAACTGAACTTTTGATCAGATTTTAGGAGTGAACGCACTTAACTGAATAGAGAGATATAGGATGCTCCCTTGCTCCCTATTTAGTGCATGACTTAACCTCCAGTGTGCTGTCTGTCTGCACTGGTCTCAGAACAGTTATAGGAGAGCTATAGGATACTCCCATGCTCCCTATTTAGTGAACGACTTAACTGCATAGAGAGCTATAGGATACTCCCTTGCTCCCTATTTAGTGAATCGACTGACTTAACTGCATAGAGAGCTATAGGATGCTCCCTTGCTCCCTATTTAGTGAATGCACTTAACTGCATAGAGAGCTATAGGATGCTCCCTTGCTCCCTATTTGGTGCATGACTTAACTGCATAGAGAGCTATAGGATGCTCCCTTGCTCCCTAATTAGTGCATGACTTAACCTCCAGTGTGCTGTCTGTCTGCACTGGTCTCAGAACAGTTATAGGAGAGCTATAGGATACTCCCTTGCTCCCTATTTAGTGAACGACTTAACTGCATAGAGAGCTATAGGATACTCCCTTGCTCCCTATTTAGTGAACCACTGACTTAACTGCATAGAGAGCTATAGGATGCTCCCTTGCTCCCTATTTAGTGAATGCACTTAACTGCATAGAGAGCTATAGGATGCTCCCTTGCTCCCTATTTGGTGCATGACTTAACTGCATAGAGAGCTATAGGATGCTCCCTTGCTCCCTAATTAGTGAATGCACTTAACTGCATAGAGAGCTATAGGATGCTCCCTTGCTCCCTATTTAGTGCATGACTTAACCTCCAGTGTGCTGTCTGTCTGCACTGGTCTCAGAACAGTTATAGGAGAGCTATAGGATGATCCCATGCTCCCTATTTGGTGCATGACTTAACTGCATAGAGAGCTATAGGATGCTCCCTTGCTCCCTATTTGGTGCATGACTTAACTGCATAGAGAGCTATAGGATGCTCCCTTGCTCCCTATTTAGTGAATGACTTAACTGCATAGAGAGCTATAGGATGCTCCCTTGCTCCCTATTTGGTGCATGACTTAACTGCATAGAGAGCTATAGGATGCTCCCTTGCTCCCTATTTAGTGAACGACTTAACTGCATAGAGAGCTATAGGATACTCCCTTGCTCCCTATTTAGTGAATGCATCGACTTAACTGCATAGAGAGCTATAGGATGCTCCCTTGCTCCCTAATTAGTGAATGCACTTAACTGCATAGAGAGCTATAGGATGCTCCCTTGCTCCCTATTTAGTGCATGACTTAACCTCCAGTGTGCTGTCTGTCTGCACTGGTCTCAGAACAGTTATAGGAGAGCTATAGGATGATCCCATGCTCCCTATTTGGTGCATGACTTAACTGCATAGAGAGCTATAGGATGCTCCCTTGCTCCCTATTTGGTGCATGACTTAACTGCATAGAGAGCTATAGGATGCTCCCTTGCTCCCTATTTAGTGAATGACTTAACTGCATAGAGAGCTATAGGATGCTCCCTTGCTCCCTATTTGGTGCATGACTTAACTGCATAGAGAGCTATAGGATGCTCCCTTGCTCCCTATTTAGTGAACGACTTAACTGCATAGAGAGCTATAGGATACTCCCTTGCTCCCTATTTAGTGAACGACGACTTAACTGCATAGAGAGCTATAGGATGCTCCCTTGCTCCCTATTTAGTGAATGCACTTAACTGCATAGAGAGCTATAGGATGCTCCCTTGCTCCCTATTTGGTGCATGACTTAACTGCATAGAGAGCTATAGGATGCTCCCTTGCTCCCTAATTAGTGAATGCACTTAACTGCATAGAGAGCTATAGGATGCTCCCTTGCTCCCTATTTAGTGCATGACTTAACCTCCAGTGTGCTGTCTGTTTGCACTGGTCTCAGAACAGTTATAGGAGAGCTATAGGATGATCCCATGCTCCCTATTTGGTGCATGACTTAACTGCATAGAGAGCTATAGGATGCTCCCTTGCTCCCTATTTGGTGCATGACTTAACTGCATAGAGAGCTATAGGATGCTCCCTTGCTCCCTATTTAGTGAATGACTTAACTGCATAGAGAGCTATAGGATGCTCCCTTGCTCCCTATTTGGTGCATGACTTAACTGCATAGAGAGCTATAGGATGCTCCCTTGCTCCCTATTTAGTGAATGCACTTAACTGCATAGAGAGCTATAGGATGCTCCCTTGCTCCCTATTTACTGAATGCACTTAACTGCATAGAGAGCTATAGGATGCTCCCTTGCTCCCTATTTAGTGCATGACTTAACCTCCAGTGTGCTGTCTGTCTGCACTGGTCTCAGAACAGTTATAGGAGAGCTATAGGATGCTCCCTTGCTCCCTATTTAGTGCATGACTTAACCTCCAGTGTGCTGTCTGTCTGCACTGGTCTCAGAACAGTTATAGAGAGCTATAGGATGCTCCCTTGTTCCCTATTTAGTGCATGACTTAACCTCCAGTGTGCTGTCTGTCTGCACTGGTCTCAGAACAGTTATAGAGAGCTATAGGATGCTCCTTTGCTCCCTATTTAGTGCATGACTTAACCTCCAGTGTGCTGTCTGTCTGCACTGGTCTCAGAACAGTTATAGGAGAGCTATAGGATGCTCCCTTGCTCCCTATTTAGTGCATGACTTAACCTCCAGTGTGCTGTCTGTCTGCACTGGTCTCAGAACAGTTATAGGAGAGCTATAGGATGCTCCCTTGCTCCCTATTTAGTGCATGACTTAACCTCCAGTGTGCTGTCTGTCTGCACTGGTCTCAGAACAGTTATAGAGAGCTATAGGATGCTCCCTTGCTCCCTATTTAGTGCATGACTTAACCTCCAGTGTGCTGTCTGTCTGCACTGGTCTCAGAACAGTTATAGGAGAGCTATAGGATGCTCCCTTGCTCCCTATTTAGTGCATGACTTAACCTCCAGGGTGCTGTCTGTCTGCACTGGTCTCAGAACAGTTTGTAATGCAGCTTATTTTCATCATAACTCCATATAAAGCCTCTGAAAGACTCATTTATACATTTATTCTCAATGTGATAATGTACATTAAATATAGGAATGCAAGTGTTAATGTAGACAAATTTTGATAGGAATAATATCCCAAAATCCATGTATGTGGACATCATGTTTATCCGCAAAAAATGAGCAGATTTTTTAAAGCAGCATATCAAACGAAACTAGAGACACTTTACAACCAAACCGGTTTCAGTGAAGAAGCTTCAATAGATTTCTTACCAGAGGCACTTTTGTTGGCGCTGCATCCGTAGGAGCGCTTCATGGAAATCGATGTCATGTTGTTGTGTCATGTGACTCGCCTATTTGTTTTACTTACAGACATATGGCGATTAACAGCTAAATATATGTCTTTGACAATTATGTTGGTG
>NC_068280.1:52279463-52286963 GCF_025860055.1 Xyrauchen texanus
ACTATTTATTTAGCTCATTGTATTCGATTTGATCAACTCGGGTAAAAGTTTACAATGAACAATATAATACATTTTGCTGAGGATTTAGTTGCGATGCCGTAGATTCAGTCACGGTGCTGCAGGACACCGGGTCATTAATATTGTGTAATATTCATACCATTAAACATATAAATTCCACGTCTTGCTAAATCATTTTTTTAATAGATTTTCTTGTGTGTGTTTTCCTCTTAACCATGTTCCGATGATGGATGTTCCGCCATTCTTCAAATTGATCGTCATTGAAATAACCAACGGAAATGTCCATCTCAACCTTCAATTCCATCTGCTGAAACCACTTTCTCAACCCGTGTCCATATAACTCACCATTTACACGTCATCAGGTAAGAAACATGTTGATCCTGAAGCCTTTTCAGTTCAGTTACATGCAACTGCAAGATAGCAAAGAAACGCATCCTTTGTATACACATTCTACACCAACTCTATTGCACACTAACGACAACCTTTTTATTGTATTAACGTTCAATTGTACCTCAAGTAGAGAATTAATTAGAAGTACAATTCCCACAGCTCGACTTTGTCAAAGCAGTCCACTCTCTCAGAAATGTGTCAGCCCTAAATATACGTTGCAACCAAAGTTTATCCCGTCTGGATTACAATGAAATATTGGTCCTCAGATTTCTATTTTGATTCTGCACTCGAAAGTGGTCGGATGAATTTATCTGGCATTTTAAAGAGAGCTCGGTGCTTTTGTCTGGCCCCAGAAGTCTTCTCCTTGCCCTGGGCTGATGTTTGAAGATGTCACGGTGGCTAATCCTGTTGCCAGGTCTATTGTCCATTTATCTGCTGTGCTTTTATTCATTGAGCTGCCATCCGCACCTTAGTTACTGAGTATAATGCGATTGTGTTCACAAACTTTCTCCTGCCAAAACAACATCAGATCATCTCTGGCATCTTATGAAAGCATTTAGCGTATAACAGTTGTGTTTATAAGATGTCATGCCTGTCTATTGACATTAATTCAGTTGTAGTTTATTTCATTGGTTTATGTGTATTATTATGAGGGTTTTCAATTGTTTGCAACCTTGCCACAAAAATTTGGGGCATATTCGAATGCACCTTGATTTGTGTAATTTTATGGCTTTTACTTGGTAATGAGCCTTAAAGGGTAACTAAACCCTAAACCAACTTTTTTTAGTTAATGATCTGTAAGAATGGGGCTTTATTAGTACTGGTCATTGATTCAAGTCATTTTTTTGACATTTGTGTATAAAGTGTTTTAATTCTACAATATATGGTGTAAAAACGTCTGAGTGCTGCCCTCTTCAGGTTGAACGGTGGCTACTGCAGTTGAATTTTCCTATTGGCTGTTTGCGGTACTTCGTGATGTAAGCGGTGACAGCTGACGTAAGCAGGTTCCAGCTCACCATGCCCTTGGTACGAGCTACCATGCCCATGGCAGTATAAAAACCATCTTGTTTCGTCAAAACCACTGTAGCGAGTCAGGAGTTGGAATTGCGAGTATTGAAAACGATCAGGATAGAGTATTTTAGCATCTATTTAGCATAGCATTTATATAGTTATTTAGATTATTTCGTGTAGCCTAGGTAGTTAATTAGCATATTTGTTAGTGTAGTATTGTTAGAAGCATAGTTAGTTAGTAGCATAGTATTGCGTCAGTTAGGATAGCTTCAAGTTAGCGTAGATTATCTGTATTTAGTACAGTGGTCAGGATGGTACGTAGGTGTAGTGTTTCTGGTTGCAACAGCACTGCTGGACTGTATAGCTTTCCAGCAGACTTGGAAATTAGGCGCCAGGAGTTGCACGTCCTTGTTCTGGAAGACCGCGAGTTCCCGCCTAGAGCTGGAGGAGTGTGCAAACTGCATTTTACGCGGGATTGCTTCTCCAATGCAATGGAGGTGGAAATGGGCTTCTCCAAACAGCTCGCGCTGAAAAGCGACGCAGTGCCAAACGCTGCTCCTCCTGCATGGACTCCACCACCTCAGCGGCGTCTTGAGGTGAGTGATCATATATATTTGAATCACAATTTATGGTTAGGCTAAAGTTAATCCTCTGGGGTCGACAAACGCGCGTTCGCGATGCGGGAGTGTTAAACGTATTGCACCCGTATACATTGTATTACGGTATTGCCTGTATAGTTTTATTTGGAGGTATACGGTTTTGTACATGATGACGTTACGCTTTACGTCACATTCTTCTAAGTTGAGAGAACAGCTAACTGATGTTATGTTCAAGTGAAGCTTGCTAAATAAAAATCCTGCTAAAAGGATAAACATCACTGAACAGCGTTTCGTTTGTTTTTCCTGCACGCGAGTGAAGGTGAATGCGCACTCGGATGCTCAACAGGGAGTTAAAACCGCAGTTTGAGCCAGCGGCTCGAATTGATATGGCTCCGGCCCTGTGTCCACAGACAGTTCACCCTCCTCCACTTCAGGTGAAGGTGGGGGAGAAAAGTCCTCGACTTCAAAAGACCGCTCCGTGGCAAAGCTACTTGCGTCACTCCAGTCACTCTCCATTTTAGAGTCTGACAGCAGCTGTCACTACGGGTCTCAGGTGCACGCCCCCCCCCCCACCACCCCCCGCTCAGCCCCGCCCTCGGTTCGTCCCCTCTATCCCCGCTGGGTTCTGCCCACTTTTCGAGCATTTTTCAAATATTGCTAGTGGGTGGAGTCAGACTCTGAGCAGCGGTTTAGTTACCCTTTAATATTTTTCAATGGGGCCAAATGTCTGCAACTGACCAAGGCCAAACGGGACCCGAGAAACCACTGTGTTTAGGGACAATATTTATAATAAACAAGCCTGCAAAACTTGTTTTGTGCACATGCTGTCAGGGGCTGTTCACAACGATCATGTTCAAGCTTAAATTTGATGGTCACACGGTTTCGGGTACGGGTCGGGTTTCGGTTGAAGGCCCATGCAGATCTCTACTAGGTAGTTTAGGAACATATGGTGGTTTGTAGTTATTGATATACCTATATTTAAACATATTAGTTGTTGTTTCGTACTTTGTTTATTTTTCTGTGTGCTTTCCAGCGCATTTAGTTGGGGTGAAGTTTAGGGTTAGTGCCATGACGGGGTTGCAAAGCCCATCCTAGTACCCCCCTAGATCCGGCCCTGTATTTGCTAAATATTTGTGGTCATTAAATAAGACCACATCCACACTAATAGTGTGTTCACATACAATGCGATGCGAGCGTTTTGGTGCGGCGCGATTACATATAATGTTAATGCAAAGATGCGAATAGACGCGATTCGTGCCGGACGGCGCCAATGACGTGACTTGAACACGCAAAATCGCTTAATTTGCTTAATTCGCGCATTACAGCTCGAGCAAGAAATTCACATGACGCGTTGTCGCGAAAGCCTAGCATTGAGATTGTTCGGATGTCACTGACGTACTGAAGTAGTAGCAGAATAAATCTGGAAAAATGGATTCTAAAATGGTTGTAGCGGTGTGTGTGTGGGCACCCGGAATCGTATGACACAACGTCATACATGTGCAGAGACCGGAAGAAAAAAGACATCGCTCGGAGGAATGTGAGCGAGGAAGTTACGTGTGAAAATATGCGCGTCTACTTGATTCCAGCTATTGGTTGCACTTTACTATGAACCAAGTCGTTCATAGTAAACGACTTGTCCTCCCACTGTCCTTTTCCGGATGAGAAGCGGGAATACTCGCGGGTTCGTTATTCGCGTGAACGCGAGTTTAAAAACTAATTTGTAATCCAGTGGTCAAACTCGCGCGAGCAATGCAAGGCGAAAACTATCTTCGCGTTGCATGTGAACACTCCTTCGAAAACGGACACTTTTAAACCGCTTGGCATTTGGCGTCACTGACGCTTTCTCGAGCGCCAATTTCTGTATGTGTTAGAACGAGTCGAGAGTGGGATATGTTACGGCGGACGCCGGGCGAACCGAACTGTGTACTGACAACAATGGATTAAACATTACCATTGTGAAGAAACGTGGCTAATTTCAAACATAATGTAAAGCATACCCCAACATATCTTTTCATGAAGATATATATCTGATGATCACGTCAGTCTTTAATGGCAAGCAATGCACTTTGCTGGAGGCGTCGGAAACTGACGGCAAAGGCTGCTTTTAGTGTCCACTTGTTCTTTCTACACTTATATAGCACCTTTTTAAGCCTTAACGGTATTCAAAGCGCGTTACACTGTGACACATTCACACACTAATGGCGGCAGAGCTGCATGTAAGGTGCTAGCCTGCCATTGGGAGCAACTTGGGGTTCAGTGTCTTGTCCAAGGACACTTCAGCATGTGGAGTCATGTGGGCCGGGACACCAACCCTGCGATTAGTGGACGAGCCGCTCTACCAACTGAGCCACAGCCGCCTTGTTGACACGCCGGGTCAGTATTTGACGCCTCGGGAGTTCAACGGTTTGCAATACAGTGAATAGGCTCTCAATTCAACAGATTAAGTCGCAGTAATGACACCATTGTTTGATTTTAGTGGTTGGTTTACCCTCGACAAGGCCAAGACCTGTGGTGGGATAGATCCAACACTATTCATTTAAATTGTCCAGCTCTGTCATAAAGAACATCAGATCTGTCCTCATTATACGTGAAGATATTCACAGACACTTCCGAAGAGTACTGCAGATCATAGAGGTCATGATGTGGCAAAGACCTTTTGTAATGTCAAATTAGCCTTGCTGTCTGCGGTTTAAGTGCAGACCAAGAGGTTGACGTCACTTTCTGAGGGCTAAATGAGGTCTTTAAAGTCACGCTGGGTCTGTGCCAACCTGATTGTGTGTTTGCCAGCTGTTTCAAATTCAGTGCCAATGAATGTCTTCCTCATAGACACTGCGTTCTGCGTTCTCATTGAGTTTAGCAATGTACGTTTAACCCTGAGTGTTCTGGCATACATTGTCACAAATGTGCTGCAAGATCATATTTAGCCATAAATTGACAGCAATATGTGTCAGTTTTCACATTCCGGAAACAATGTTTTTACACAGATCTGCACTGTACTGATACTCGGGCGATGTGTGCGTACATTGTTTTTTTAGCACACAAATGTAAATGTCTAAATATACATTAGTTGTTGAAATTCACTCGTCGAGAGTCTCTTAAATGTTTAGTGTTTAGTGTTGTTTCCATGCCAACCTAGTCACTCACACACAGATGCAGGGCTGGATTGGTACTCTTGCATACCGGGCATTTTCCCGGTGGGCTGATGCACTTTGGCCATCGGGACTAACAACAACAACAACAACAACAATTTACATTTATATAGCGCTTTTCTAGGCACTCAAATTGCTTTACATAGTATAGGGGGAATCTCCTCAACCACCACCAGTGTGCAGCATCCACCTGGATGATGCGACGGCAGCCATAGTGCGCCAGAACGCCCACCACACACCAGCTATTGGTGGAGAGGAGATGGTGGAGATGGTAGAGTGATGTAGCCAATTCAGGGATGGAGATTATTAGGAGGCCATGATAGATAGGGGCCAATGGGGGGGACACCGGGGTTAAACCCCTACTCTTTACGAGAAAGTGCCCTAGGGATTTTTAATGACCACAGAGAGTCAGGACCTCGGTTTAACGTCCCATTCGAAAGACAGTGCTTTTTTACAGTATAGTGTCCCTATCACTATACTGGGGCATTAGGACCCACACAGACCGTAGGGTGAACACCCCCTGCTGGCCTCCCTAATACCACATCCAGCAGCAACCTTGTTTTTCCCCAGGAGGTCTCCCATCCAGGTACTGGCTAGGCTCAACCCTGCTTAGCTTTAGTGGGCAACCAGGCAAGAGCTGCAGGGTGATACGGCTACCAGCCTAAGCTGAAATGAGCCGCCGTGTTATGCAGAATGGGCCACAAAACGGCACTGCGATATGCACAAAAGGACAGCGACACCCCCCCAACCCCTCCCGTTCAACAACTTTAGGAACCTAATGTACATTCCCGGGCCGATTTCTCTTCCCAGTCCTCCCCCTCCCAGATGCATCCTAGCAAATCCCATCAAGTGGTATTCAAATGGTGATTTTGGCCTATCATTTAACACTTTAATGGTGAAATATCATTGATTTGTTTCCCTTGATTTAAAGTACTGTGGTGGTACTATGGTACAGAGATGGTATCAGATGGTACTGAATGGTTTTTACATGGTGTCTTACTTTCAAGACACCTTGAAGAATACCATGTCCAAAAAACTGCAATATACTATATTAAACTGAATGCCCAAATATCCATGGTAGTACCTTGGTACTTATTAGGGCTTTTCACACTGCGCTTAACCCCGGTTTATCATCTTTTTAAGCCCCGCCTTTAACCCCGTTTAAAGCAATGTTTCACACTTGTAATTTTAACAGGGGCTTAGCACCGCTAACCAGCTAAACCGCCTAACAGTATGGCTAAAGTGATAACTGCCGTGATTAAGAGACAGCATTTTTGTTTGCGTGTGTTTTTGTGGAATGTTCCAGAAGACGAAAATAAAGAGCTGATTTGCTTGGCGACATTTCCACTGAAGAGCATCTTCACTGACAGGTTGCGTGCCCACCGCTAGCTCGTCCAGTCATTGTTAATGAATGTTAACCCCGTGTTTACATATGTACAGCCTCTACCTCGGCACATTAATTCCCAGGATAATTCCCAGGGTAACGTATGAAGAGTATGAAACATTACATTTACATTTATGCATTTGGCAGACGCTTTTATCCAAAGCGACTTACAGAGCACTTATTACAGGGACAATCTCCCCGGAGCAACCTGGAGTTAAGTGTCTTACTCAAGGACACAATGGTGGTGGCTGTGGGGATCAAACCAGCAACCTTCTGATTACCAGTTATGTGCTTTAGTCCACTACGCCACCACCACCACCACTCCATGGTGAAACATGAAGCAAGATGACCCTAGTAATGGCCTACTATCCCTAACCCTAACTCTTAAACCTAAACTTTGCCCTAACCCCTACCCATTCTTGCAAAGGTACAGCTATGATTGTAGTATCCTGACAGCATTTTGCAGCTGCTTCGGAAAGTCTTGTGCGTGTGACATTGCCGGAAGCATCATCGCAGTCCCGTGATGCCAGTAGCTGTTCACTTTGGTTCACTTGATGGCCCAGAGGTACGCAGGGGTGTTGGAATCGGCAATGGCCCAGTAAGCGCCCGGTGACTGGGGAGATTACGGCCCTTTACTGTAGCCCAAAAGCATAATTAGCACACAACTCTATCCCATAATTCATGCTACTGGGACGCGATAATGTCATAGCCGAAGCATTTCACCTCCATCCCGAGATAAGTCCTCAAAACCAACCGCAGTATGTTTGGAGCTCTGTAAGACTCATCTCAAGCAGTCAGATTTGATTCTTCTACTATAAAGAAACTTGTTCCTGTTCTTTTTCAGAAGCACCATGTTTTTATTTCTTTGCAATTGTTCATTTATAATATTAATCCCTGTAAGGGTCTTTTGTATACCAGAGAGTTAAGGCCAGTCTCTTCTTCTGCGGTA
>NC_068280.1:52294463-52366963 GCF_025860055.1 Xyrauchen texanus
AAACATAGTAAACGGGTCTCATGAAGTCGGTCAATGACATGCGTATTTCGTAGTTTATTAAGAAATCACAAGAAAGAAGAGATTATATTTTGCTTCAAGAATGTTAAATTATATTTTAGGAACATTTAGAGGACAAATGGGACCGTGAGATCACAATGCTGTCCATTTCTCTTTAACCCGCTGCAGGTGATATGACTGAGATTTGTGCTTGAAAAGGTGTAACATTAATCACGTTAGTGTGCTGAGATGGTTATTTCTGTGTTTGCATCTCCAGGCGTATTATGAAATAGTTAAATTGGTTATAGATGCCTGTAAAGAAAAGGATTACTTGTTAATTAAGCACACAGTAATCCATTTAACATCGGCCTGCCTAAACGCGCTGCATCTCGACTCAACACATCTGTTCTGAGTTGACCTTCATTATTAATGCAGCCGTAGAATTACAACATGCACAGTCGAGGATTTCTTTAAGGGATGTTTAGTACTTCTGATCATGTGTTTTGATCATTTTACAAAAACAAACTGCAGGATGTTGTGATCCTGTTCTCCTGGAATGCTTGTAATACGTTTTTCATTCAACCTTCAAACAAAACCGTGATATGCTCCGTCACATGGAATTATTGCTACGGCATTTTCTCACAGAGCTGAGCAGATTTATCGCCAAAAGTAAACCTTTCACGAGGGAATTTACCAGTATGGAAGGCTCAATTATTGAGGAAATGCAACCCCTTTTGGATAGACATTATATTTATATAGATGCATATCAACACATAGAAATAACCGACGATCGCTTTCACTGTCAGGTTGAATAATTACGTTCAGAATCTACAAAAGAAACCACAACACGCATAATGCGCAAAGTGCTTGATTGCAGGTCGTCCCAAAATAACGGTTGAAATTGAGGTGTACAATGACAGTCTGTTGTTATCTGGCGTGTAACTGTCTACAGGAAGTGAAGTGTGTAAAACAGGCTGCAGTCGAGGCTCCTTGCGAGCTGACAACACAATCTTTATCAGCCATCAGTCTTCCTCAAGGCCAGCGCGCTCGCTCATGCTGTTGTATGCTCAATCTCTCTCTCTCTCTCTCTCTCTCTCTCTCTCTCTATCTCTCTCGTTTTCATACATGTATACCAGAGATTTGTATGGAATTTAAACACCAAACAATGCTCTATTTATTTAAGCAGTTTGACCACTTTTGGCTCTACAAATGGTTCTGGACTTTCTATTTGCCGACCAATGGAAGATGAGAAGAGTGTTCGGGAAACCTTTTTGAAACATAATTAAAATACATTTAAACGAATAAATAAATACATACATTTGTCTTTATATATGCAGTTCCATTTGGTGCCGCTAGCAGTGCAGAAACTCCCCAGAAAGTCTCCATGAATTCAAAATTGGTGATTGTCTGTTAGCTTTGAGGCCATGGATGCTAGTATTTTCCTAACATTTGATATTAGCATGTTTTATTTACAAGTGAACCCCTAGGTTAAAGATGTCAACAAAAGCTAAAGTCATGTGTTGGCAAACCTGGCATCCAATTAATGATATGAGATTGGAGGTGTGGGTTAGAGCTACTTTGACTTATAAAAAGCACTCAAACATTTTGAGTTTGCTTTTCACAAGATGCATCTGCTGATGTGGACCATGCCTCACAAAATAGATCTCAGAAGACCTACGATCAGCTGGAAAGGTTTATAAAGTTATCTGGAAGATCTTAGATATTCATCGGTTCACAGTTAGACAAACTGTCTATAAATGGAGATGATTTAGTACTATAGGTACTCTCACTAGAAGTGGCCGTTAGATATTCATCTGTCCACAGTGAGACAAACTGTCTATAAATGGAGATGATTTAGTACTATAGGTACTCTCACTAGAAGTGGCCGTTAGATATTCATCTGTCCACAGTTAGACAAACTGTCTATAAATGGAGGTGATTTAGTACTATAGGTACTCTCACTAGAAGTGGCCGTCCAGCCAAGATGACTCAAAGGGAACACCGCAGAATGCTCAATGAGGTAATAAAGAACTAGAGTGACAGATAAAGACTTGAAGGAATCATTGGAATTGGTTAACATCTCTGTTCATGAGGCTATTATACAGAAATCATTAAACAGGTATGTGTTCATGGCAGGACATCATGAAGGAAGCCGTTGTTTGCAATTAAACACGCCACTGGCACACAGTCATGCTCTACCAGTTAAGTTTGTTTGTGGTTTAATAAGTTTATTAACTCTGTAACAACTACAACTGATTCAATAAGTGTGTGTATTGTATTAGTATTATTTTAATATCTTTATTTCATTATTACTTGATCCTAGTGCTGGGCGATAAAACGATATCAATATTCATCGCAATAAAAAAACTCAATGATATTTATGATAAGCTTTTGAGTCATTTTCGATATTTAGCCTGTGTTCTACATCTAGACATGCGTATTGCTAAAAACGCTAGCAGTTTGTCTTTCTTATCGTATGTTTCCACTGGCGCGTGCTGAGCGAATGTGAGCGAGTGCTTTCAATTCCTTCCTATGGAAGCCGAGCGTCCATGAGGTGGATTGTAAGATTGACAGCAGCGCGGGGGTAAGCGGTTCGCTAGCGTTGGGAGCGGCTTTGTGCAGATTTCTTCCACGTCAGTGGAAACGCAGCCTCAGATTGTATGAAGTTGCCCCCGCTACGCAGGTCACCGCGTCCCGGATCCCAGATTGAGTCCATCTTGACCACAAGACATCATGACGACGGTTACGCGCTCTTCTCGTCTCTAGTGAGCAGCGCCACAAAACAACAGCGCCGGTTACATCATATCTGATCTTTCTGCGCTGCATTCTTGAATATTGTTCTCTAGCACTGAAACACGCTTCACTGATGCCCGGGCCGGACCCGCTTCCGCTTCACTGATGCCCGGGCCGCCCCACTTCCTCTTTTCCCCACATGTGAGTAAACATGAGGTGCGTGTTTCCAGAGCACCTTTAGACCATAACGTTTTTTCTTTCTAAATGTAGTTTTATTAATCAGCATGTTCCAAACCTTTATTAATAAACTAATAGATTTCAGTTCTCATTTGGTGAAATTATTCAGACGTCATCATCTCTGACAAGGATGAAAGACAAAACAATGACTAGTTTGTATTTTAGTCTTTCTCACTTTAATGAAAATAGAAAAATGCTTCATTCAGACTTTTACATGTTCAAAAGTTCCTCTCGGGACACCCCTGAACCCCCATACAGCATCAGTCCTCAGTCACGAGGGCTTCTATGCCCACATACTTTGATATCTGTATGTAAATATATATATATATATATAAATAGTCATTATGATTGAAAATGAACAGAACATCTTATAACATTCATAACTGCACTCAACTGATAAACTCCATAAAATATTGTGATATTTTCACAGAGGATCCCTCAGACATCACTGCATTGGCGGTGTCTGGGACCCCAACGCAGTTTTGTAAAGACTATTTAGACTGTTTAGGATTTTGTTTTCTCTTTTTTTTTAGGGAAATTGTGCAATGTGCAAATGTGATTGAATATCGTGACGATATCGATATCGAATTATATGAAAAAGAATATTGTGATAATATTTTTTGCCATATCGCCCAGCCCTACTTGAACCTGAAAGTCAAATAAAGCAGAAGGTGTTTTTAAGTATATCAGAGCTGAAATGCACGTAAACAAACCTCTTTAATTTTAGTTTGAATAATTAGTCGTGAAATGAACAATACATTTCCAGAATTATTTTTTAAAATAAAATAAACAAGACCTTTGAACATAAGATGGGCAAAAACCTTTTAAAATAACTTTTAAATACACTTAAAAATAAATAATACAAATAAATAAAATAAATATATAAATAAATAAAAATAAAAAAAATGCGAAGACTATTTCAAATAATTTTTTCATACTTTTCTTTTTTTTAGCTTCGTCTATTTTGTATTTATTTAACTTTTGTATTGATTGTTTTAGTTTATGAAATTGTTTTTAAATAAGTAGTTTTTGTTTTAGTATTCTATAATATCTATAATAATAGAAACATGCGAGAAATTAACAGAATTTTTATTTTTTTTATTTTTTTGGATAAATAAATAAATAAAATCAGCCAAAATGTCAAAAGTACTAGGAATATGCTACATACATAAAATTACAATTAAATTAATAAATAATTTTTATTAATAATAATAATAATAATAATAATAATATTGCAAAAAGGACTGCCTATTTTTGTTGCTTATTTTTTTTTTATTCATCCAGTGTTTTTTACCTTTGCATTAATTGTTTACAGAAATGTTTTTTAATCAATAATTATTCTGGTGTGCACGGGGACGTTGGGGAAGTCGCCTGCGGATGGCTGATTGTTCCAATCCCCAGTCATTAACGGTGACTTCGGTCCCTCCGACCCGCAGGGGTGACATCATTATTTAGTGTAAGACAGCCGCAGGATCACATTTGATGGCAATCATTTAATTTAGCATAATGGCCACGCATTTGTCCAGTATTATCTCACCTGGTGGACGCTCTAATTGACAGCTATGAAAAGCCTGCAGTAAATTGGTGGGATTAAATATTTGCTTGCGTTAAATGAAGTTTTACGACACACATTGTGTCATGCTGCCTCGAGCTGGTAAGAACATTAACATGGAGTTATTACTGTAATATTGTTTGCGTAATTGTATCTATAAATGTCTTTGCAGGCAACACAACATTATTAGAGCGTGGAGAGTTGTTGTGCAGTTTATACTGTATTTGAATGATTTACAATAAGAATATGATTTGGCTAGTTATGAGTACTGCATTATTTGGGTTTGATCCTCTGAAGGTCAGTCGATGGTTTGATTGTGTCTCTCTTCTGAAAATAGTTTCCTTTATCTGAGCAGTAACAACTTGATGACATTTCAGTCCGTTTATCATCTGAACATACATAAAAAATTGGGTTTGATTCAAGAAGCAGTGGTGGTGGCGTAGTGGGCTAAAGCACAGAACTGGTCATCAGAAGGTTGCTGGTTCGATCCCCACAGCTACCATTGTGTCCTTGAGTAAGGCACTTATCTCCGGGTTGCTCCGGAGGGATTGTATTGAGTGCACTTTATGTCGCTTTGGATAAAAGCTTCTGCCAAATGCATAAAAAAAATAAAAAAAAAGTGACACATTTTGCATTTGTGATCAGAATTAATTGACCGTTAAAAATGAATGGCAAAGACCCAAAAACAGAGCAATTTTTTTTTCTTTCAAATACAATCAATAAATCAGCAACAATTCAGAAAAAAAACATATACGAAAATTACAGGGTGAGACCCTAAAACCTCCTCAGTGCAAAACACTCACACACACACACACACACACACACACACATACACAAATACACACACACAAATACACTTAACACACACACACACACATGCACACACACACACATACACACACATACACAAATACACACACACAAATACACTTAACACACACACATGCACACACACACACAAATACACACACACACGCACACACAAATACACACACACACACACACAAATACACTTAACACACACACACACACGCACACACATACACACACATACACAAATACACTTAACACACACACACACACATGCACACACACACACAAATACACACACACACGCACACACAAATACACACACACACACACAAATACACTTAACACACACACACACACGCACACACATACACTTAACACACACACACACACACACATACACTTAACATACACACACACACACACAAATACACACACACACGCACACACACATACACACACACACAAACACACACACATGCACACAAACACACACACATATTGCTTATTTGTATATGCAAATTAATGGTAACATTTATAAATGTAAATATTAATTATATAAATAATTTTCAATTTCAAAATAGCATAAAATCCAATCCAGTAACACCACCACCGGGAAAACCACCGGGAAAATGCCCGGTATGCCAGATTACCAATCCAGCTGGCAAGATGTCAAAACAAAATCAAACTGGCATAAATTAAGTTGCCTCAATGTAATTAAAACGAAGACTTCGACTCATTTGTATCTAGTAGATATATACAACAAGACTTGATGAAATGCATTCCAAACATTTTTGATGAAAACACATTTCTTAATTTTATGAAATTCATTGAACGTTTTATTTTTTGAGTTGAACAGATGCAGGAAGTCACCGATGGAAGAAGTCGTTCCAATCAATTCAGTCCAAGTTACAAGATCTGAATGAGCGTGAATGAGCGGGGAACATCATCGCCGAATAATAACTTCATTTGAACGCCACTTTCATAGCAACATAATATCTTCTCTTGTTTCATTTTCTTCATTTAACATTACAGCTGTTAGTAAGCTGCTTTAGGGGCTGTTCAGGACAGAAGCGTTCTAAAACAACTGAACACCATCGCCAACAGATGCAAACACGTTCGGTTCGAACGGCCCCTTAGAAGGTAGCTAAATAGAAAGCAAGGCAGCTAACTAGGTTTTGGAACAGATTTAGATCTTTGCCCTTGTACGTCATTTATGGGAATATCACATTTTGGCAGGTTGACTAAGTCATGAATTCCTAAAGAAATGACCATCTGCCCGTGTGTTCTGAAGGCACGTCACAACCCCCCGAGGATCTGAGTGTGCTCTTAATGAACTGCTACTGCAGATGTGAGCAAGAGCACAGATCAAAGACAGCGTTCCTTTCAACTCGCGGCTTCAAAAGAAGGATGAAAAGAGCAGGAGACAGTGGGGCGGCCATGCAGGTGTGAATTCTTTTCTTCGTTGTCACTCGCATTAGTAGAAAAATATGAAACCTGCCAAAATGTTTCAAAAGAAGGGCAGAGGGTACAAAAATTTGACATTTATAGGATATGGCACATCTGAAGCTGATCATAAGAGCTGCTCGGTTCTCCTGCGCTATTTTGGGAGCCCATGCGGATGCATGTTTATATATATAGATCGTTCCGGTCCCAGATAAGGATTGGATTGGCTTAATAGACTACTGTGTGTATCACTGCACAGCACACTTAGAGATCAACTATTAACCTTAGTTTACATGTCTAGCGTTGCTCCATCTATACACGAGTCAACTTTTAATTAACGCAGAAATAAATGATAACAAAATGATAGTCTTACAAAGCCAGAGCTGAATAACATATTCCCCACAGCAAGAACTTTGGCACTTGAGAGGATGGTAATGATAGGCTCCGCAGTGAAAAGGTCGATTGTCGCCTCCGCTCGCAACAAGTGCACTAATGCCACAGCTGGCAGTTAACACCCACTCGCTAACCCGCGTAATTGGCCGTCCTAATGGAAGTGGTGTAGCGACATGCTGCATGTCATGCAATTAGTGACAGGCTGATGATAGATGGCAGATGTCAGCGGAGTGATGCTCCCGAGCAGCTCTGGCTAGAGGGACTCAAGATCCAAACACTGACATGAGAGAGAGAATGCTCTAACAACCCTTCCAACAATAGATGTACAATAGTTCTGGCTCTAAAATTGCGCAACAATCGGGTTCAGAAAGTTAAAACCCCATGCAATATTTATTCATAGGTGAATTGATTTTTATTGATAACTTATAAACCTTTAAAGACAGATCTACCGTGAGCTCTGTGGATGTTAATCGATACAGTACTTCTGTTGAAACCATTATTTCAACTTCATTTTTAAAAAATCGTGTTTAATAGTAGAATTCCTGGTGAAGAACTACACTACCCATAATCCTCAAAAGAGCTCCACCAATCAGAGAATCTCATCAAAAGAGCTCCGCCCACTGATGCACTGTGAATGACGCAATCAAGTCTTTCTTAAACTCCGAGATCTGAATATCTTGCTATAATCGATTTGTTTTATATTTTTCCAATTGCGTCATTCGCAATGCATCATGGGATTGTAGTTCATTCCCTCATTAAAGACGATAAATATACAGTCTTGTATCTTTATGTTTTTGTTGCTTCAAATCATCGGACCGTGTAAAGAGGTGATTACAACAGACGGCAAAGTCATTGTGCTGATCGTATATGGACTTATATATAATTGTATAATGTTTGTTGAGACTGCCGCATACTTCAGACCAGAGTACTTCAGAAACAAACAGAATAAGATGAAGTTAGCAATTATGCAACTCAACATCACTTATATTTTAAGTGTTTTGAAGTGAACAGATGCCCAAGGGCACCTTCAGTTACTGTACAAACTTTATATTCTATCCCCTAAACCCAACACAACCCCTAAACCTCACACATCCCCTAAACCTCACACAACCCCTAAACCCAACACATCCCCTAAACCTCACACAACCCCTAAACCCAACAAAACCCCTAAACCTCACACATCCCCTAAACCCAACACATCCCCTAAACCCAACACAACCCCTAAACCCAACACTACCCCTAAACCTCACACATCCCCTAAACCCAACACATCCCCTAAACCCAACACAACCCCTAAACCTCACACATCCCCTAAACCCAACACATCCCCTAAACCCAACACAACCCCTAAACCCAACACATCCCCTAAACCCAACACAACCCCTAAACCCAACACATCCCCTAAACCCAACACATCCCCTAAACCCAACACAACCCCTAAACCCAACACATCCCCTAAACCCAACACATCCCCTAAACCCAACCCAACCCCTAAACCCAACACATCCCCTAAACCCAACACATCCCCTAAACCCAACACAACCCCTAAACCCAACACATCCCCTAAACCCAACACATCCCCTAAACCCAACCCAACCCCTAAACCCAACACATCCCCTAAACCCAACACAACCCCTAAACCCAACCCAACCCCTAAACCCAACACATCCCCTAAACCCAACACAACCCCTAAACCCAACCCAACCCCTAAACCCAACACATCCCCTAAACCCAACCCAACCCCTAAACCCAACACATCCCCTAAACCCAACACAACCCCTAAACCCAACCCAACCCCTAAACCCAACACATCCCCTAAACCCAACCCAACCCCTAAACCCAACACATCCCCTAAACCCAACCCAACCCCTAAACCCAACACATCCCCTAAACCCAACCCAACCCCTAAACCCAACACATCCCCTAAACCCAACACAACCCCTAAACCCAACCCAACCCCTAAACCCAACACATCCCCTAAACCCAACCCAACCCCTAAACCCAACACATCCCCTAAACCCAACACAACCCCTAAACCCAACACAACCCCTAAACCCAACACATCCCCTAAACCCAACCCAACCCCTAAACCCAACACATCCCCTAAACCTAACACAACCCCTAAACCCAACACATCCCCTAAACCCAACACAACCCCTAAACCCAACACAACCCCTAAACCCAACACAACCCCTAAACCCAACACATCCCCTAAACCCAACACATCCCCTAAACCCAACACAACCCCTAAACCTCACACAACCCCTAAACCCAACACATCCCCTAAACCTCACACATCCCCTAAACCTCACACAACCCCTAAACCCAACACAACCCCTAAACCCAACACAACCCCTAAACCCAACACAACCCCTAAACCCAACACATCCCTAAACCCAACACAACCCCTAAACCTAACACATCCCCTAAACCCAACACATCCCCTAAACCTCACACATCCCCTAAACCTCACACAACCCCTAAACCCAACACATCCCCTAAACCCAACACAACCCCTAAACCCAACACAACCCCTAAACCCAACACATCCCTAAACCCAACCCAACCCCTAAACCTAACACAACCCCTAAACCCAACACAACCCCTAAACCCAACACATCCCCTAAACCCAACACATCCCCTAAACCCAACACAACCCCTAAACCCAACACAACCCCTAAACCCAACACATCCCCTAAACCCAACACATCCCCTAAACCCAACCCAACCCCTAAACCCAACACAACCCCTAAACCCAACACATCCCCTAAACCCAACCCAACCCCTAAACCCAACACATCCCCTAAACCCAACCAACCCCTAAACCCAACACATCCCCTAAACCCAACCCAACCCCTAAACCCAACACAAACCCTAAACCCAACACAACCCCTAAACCTCACACATCCCCTAAACCCAACACAACCCCTAAACCCAACACATCCCCTAAACCCAACCCAACCCCTAAACCCAACACATCCCCTAAACCCAACACAACCCCTAAACCTAACACAACCCCTAAACCCAACACAACCCCTAAACCCAACACATCCCCTAAACCCAACACAACCCCTAAACCCAACACAACCCCTAAACCCAACACAACCCAAGCCAAACAAAAGCATTCGTTTCCCTCTTATAAGTAGAGACAGCCACTAACGAGATGGTATTCTGTAAACATGTCAACACCTTCATGGTTGTTCCTGTGAGGTGTAGGGGTAATTTATTCGATTTTACACTTCCAAAACGAAACCCATCATAAAGATTAACCTCAGTAAAAAATGATCAATTCAAAGGAACTGGAACACGTGCATTAAAGCGCTAGCGAGAAATGGCAGTGTAAATACATTTAGCATGTTTGCTGCACAGAAACTCTAGAAACTAATAATCGTCTTATCTGTAATCCTATTCAATATAAAACATGCTTTAACAGATGAATGAGCTTACTATTTTAACACACACAGAAAGAAATCCAGCTAAAGCAATACAGCGGGGAGACTTTAATGTAAGCATGAGATATTTCAGCAGCTGTTGAATACAGACAGTCTAATCCAAGAGATTATTTGCAGATAATGATTTCACAGAGAGCACAGACACGCTTTATAAGATCTATTTGAATAAAGACTGTGTGCTGCTAAATGCACCATTGTGCATTCTGAGACACTAGCATTGACGATCGGTAGCAAATTAGATGTTTTCTTAGTGTTGTTTTCTGCATTCCAAGATAGCTTAAGTCACAAAGTTAAAATCAACATGAAATGCTCTTTGCAACCATTTTACTTATCCGGATATTCAACATTCAGGGCGGCACTTGGATGGTGTAACGTGTTTCTATATGACAGGTAGTGTCGACGTGACGTCAACCAAAAGGAAATGTTGTTTTAGACTAGTGGACTTACTAGCGGAGCAAGTAATTACATTTAGATTTAAGATTACAAAGACAGTTTTTACAGTTTTAAACAGTGCATACTGTACTTTGGTTTTGATGTCTGCATTGTTGCTCCCAAAATCTGCTTTTACTACTAGCCTACTCAAACTGAAAATGTTAAATAATCTCAAAGCTGTTTTACAACAGTTAAAAGTGTCAATGGGCAAAATATCAGATTATGCAAAAGAAAGCAAATTGCAAAAAAAACGTAATGTTGGCTTGACAAATCCTTGTATAAAACAGACACAAAGTCAGTCAGATAGACAGATGGTGTATTACTAAGTGGTTGCTAGGGGGTTCTGACTGGTTGCTAGGCATTGCCAGGCTGTTCTAGCTGGTTGCTTTTGTCTTTTGGTTGGTTGCTAAGTTGTTCTAACTGGATGTTAGGGTGTTCTGGCTGGTTGCTTTGGTGTTCTAGCTGGTTGCTAAGGTCTTTTGGTTGTTTGCTAGGCATTGCTAGTGTGTTCTAGCTGGTTGCTATGGTCTTTTGGTTGTTTGCTAGGCATTGCTAGTGTGTTCTAGCTGGTTGCTATCGTCTTTTGGTTGTTTGCAAGGTGTTGCTAGCTTGTTCTAACTTATTTTTAGGGTGTACTTGCTGGTTGCTATAGTGTTGTAGCTGGTTGTTATGGTCTTTTATTTGTTTGCTAGGCGTTGCTAGTGTGTTCTAGCTGGTTGCTATGGTCTTTTGGTTGTTTGCTAGGCATTGCTAGTGTGTTCTAGCTGGTTGCTATGGTCTTTTGGTTGTTTGCTAGGCATTGCTAGTGTGTTCTAGCTGGTTGCTATGGTCTTTTGGTTGTTTGCAAGGTGTTGCTAGCTTGTTCTAGCTTATTTTTAGGGTGTTCTTGCTGGTTGCTATACTGTTGTAGCTGGTTTCTATGGTCTTTTATTTGTTTGCTAGGCGTTGCTAGTGTGGTCTAGCTCATTATAGAGTCTTTTGGTTTGTTACTAGGCATTGCTAGGGTTTCTAGCTTGTTTTTAGAGTGTTCTAGTTGCTAGAGTCTTTTGTTTGGTTAATAGGGATTGCTTGGGTGTTCTTGGCAGTTTCTAGGGTGTTTTAGATGGTTGCTATGGTCTTTTAAGTGGTTGCTAGGCATTACTAGTGTGTTCTAGCTGTTTTTTTAGTGTGACCTTGCTGGTTGCTAGGGTGTTCTATCTTGTTGCTAGGGCCTTTTGGTTGGTTTCCTGGTATTGCTAGTATAATCTAGCTTGTTTCTAGGGTGTTCTAGCTGGTTGCTATGGTGTTCAGCTTGTTGCTAGGGTCTTTTTGTTGGGGTTTTTTTGGGGGAGGGAGGGGAGGGGGTTAGAACAGGAGTAGGATATAACAAGGGGAAAACTTTGCTCTGACAGTATCTCTGGAGCATGTTGATGTGTGCTCCGGCGATTCGTGCAATACCACACTTAATTCACCCCACACAGATGCATGTGTCAGGTTTGAGATGCATATTTACTGCTTATAAAGTGCTGAACACAAAATGAATACAGTTAAATTTGCTTAGGCTACGGTTATCTGCCAATGTGGCTAGTAAGATGGAGTTACCCCACTGCCGATTTCTACATGCATTTGGCTTTCCCTTTGAAGTCCCACATCAAATTGCTTTTGGCAGTCGCTTCAACAGCCGTTAACAGAGCTCTGACATCTGAAGCCCTGAGTGTAAACAGACACTGCTAGCGAGCTCTGAGCTAGCATGCGTAAACGATCATTTGAAGACAACTAGAGCTCATACAGGAGAGGAAGAGAGAGCCTTACAGACATGTCTTTGTTAGATAACAGAGAAGAAGAGGAGGAAACGCACATCGAAGTCTCAGTCTGCCTATGGAGAACAAGAGAGGAAGGGCAATATTGTCGCAGCACCAGACGAATATTATATGTTAATTAGCATTTTAAACCACGATAAAGGAAACCGTTTAAGCATAGATCGATCGGCACACATACATTTTTGTCACATTTGACCACAACTCAATACAACAACAACAACAACAACAACAAATATAGCTGCAAGCAGCAATTACCAGGGCAAAGCGTTTAGACCAAAATCATCATTTTAAACCACTTTAAAGGTTATTTGAAGAAATAACCATTATTTCTTATAGCTTCATATGAAGTTGATCTGAAGACCTGAGCACTCTGGTGGGGGAGTATTGGGGCACGAGACCAGATAGTACCTTGTAGACATAAAGCAGAATTTTTAAATGGACCCTGAATTTGACAGGATGCCAGTGTAGTGATGTTGTGTGATCCATCTGTCTTGACCCTGTTAAAAGCCTAGATGCCACGTTTTGGACCAGCTGTAACGCAGTTTGAGGAAGACCGATATACAGTACAATGAGTTACAATAGTGTAATTGTCTTAGAGGTTACCAAAGCACTTTACACTGTGTCCCAATCACCCTTTGACACTTCAGCATGTGGAGTCATGTGGGCCGGGAATCGAACCACCAACCCTGCGATTAGTGGCCGACCCGCTCTACCACCTGAGCCACAGCCGCCCTACAAACTACCCTTGACAACAGCACTGATCTGCTTATTGAAAAGTAACGAGGAGTCTAAAATCACTCCGAGACTCCTCACATGATCTTGTCCATTCGACGACAGAGGACCTAACTGGGCAACCAGGCCAAGTAAGGAGGACATGGAGGAACCTAAAATCAGAATTTTGGTTTTGCTTTCATTTAATGGTAAAAAAAAAAAACAGAATGTTTGCCAGCCAATGTTTAATATCTTTGAAGCAATTTAGGGCATTCTCAGATGAGCACTTCTTGTCTGCGCTCACTGGGAAATAAAACCAAGAATCGTGAGCATAACAGTGATAAGATATGCCGTACTTCTGGAAAATAGTGCTCAGAGGAAGCATATACAGGGAAAATAGCAAGGGTCCTAAGATCAACCCTTGTGGGACACCACATGATAATTGAGCCGATGTAGAAGAAAAACTCCCTAAAGAACGTCCTTTCTTTTAGAAAGGCGGAAAACCACTTGAGGGTCGTACTTACCCTGGATGCCACTCAAGATGATTGAGAAGAATATTATGGTCGATAGTGTCGAATGCGCCACTGAGATCTAGTAAAACTAAGACGACAGGTGAACCTAAATCCATGGAGAGAAAAATATGATTAGTGACCTTCAGCAATACAGATTCAGTGTGGTTCAAGGGTCTGAAGCCAGACATTTACATTTATGCATTTGGCAGACGCTTTTATATCCAAAGCGACTTACAGTGCACTTATTACAGGGACAATCCCCCCGGAGCAACCTGGAGTTAAGTGCCTTACTCAAGGACACAATGGTGGTGACTGTGGGGATCTAACCAGCAACCTTCTGATTACCAGTTATGTGCTTTAGCCCACTATGCCACCAATATATTTAGATAGGAGTAGAGCTGTGTATAAACTTGTAAATCTTGGAAATGAAAGGCAGTTTTGAGATTGGTCTGTAATTGTTGTGTATTGCTGGATCCAACTACAAATGATGTAGAATTGCATGTTTAAAACTACTTGGAACAACTCCGCTTGCTAATGAGCTGATAATTATAGCTGTCACACTGTAACTGATAGTTATGAAAACTTCTTTAAGAAAGAATATCCAGCTTGTAACAGGAACTCTTGGAGACCACATCTGCTAACTGTGCTGATGAAACTGGTTGAAATGAGTCAGGAAGCTGGAAGAGGAAGGTATTAGTGGTTGATCAAATTGTGGAGGGCCAATCGCACCTTTAATCTGCTGAATATTGTGAGTAAAGAAGTTTAAAAATGTCTCGCAGGTCTCTTGAGTGGCATCCAGAAAAGCATTTCTAGTTGGGTTTAAAACAGAATCAATTGTTTTGAACAATAGTTTTGGTCGATTTGCATTATCAGAGATTTTCTTGCTTTACCGCTCTCTGATAGTTTGTTAAACACTCCTTTAAAATAAGAGACCCGAAGCTTGTCTCTTTTACTCTTGCGCTCTGCTTTTCTACACTCTTGTCTGAGAGTGCGGGTGACGTCATTTAGCCAAGGCTGTGAAACCCTTAACTCTCCTTGGCTTAAATGGGGCGACATTATCAAGCGTAGAAGTACAAGATTTATTGAAAGCTTCAACCAATGATTCAATAGGGAGAGGACAAGGACAGACAAACTCAAACATTATTGAATAATGGTCAGAAATGCCAATTTCTAAGACCTCTAAGTTAGATACAGAAAGACCATAAGATAACACAAGATCTAATGCATGACCCATATTGTGAGTATGACCAGTAACATGTCCTACACAATTGAAAGACTCGGTGAGGGAGTACCGGAGGTTTTGATGGACAGCATATGTGAATATTAAAATCCCCAAGTATCAGGAGTCTATCACCACGTGACACCAGTCCAGAGAGAAAGTCTGTAAATTGTTGGATGAAGTCCTTATTAAATCTGGGAGGTCTGTACACAAGTGCACAGGAAGCAGGACCCAAGATGTCAATCTTTAATAATTGGACCTCAAAACTGGAATGCGTGTCCACAGGTATCATTCTGCATTTAAAAGTGTTTCTACAAACAGTGGCAATGCCACCACCTCATCCTGAAGTCCGTCGGGAATTTAAAAAGCCACAGCCTGGCGTAAAGACAGGATGGCCGGTATTTGGTGGTAGTCAGGGGAATCAGCCGGTAATCTGCAGGGATGTCAGCGTGACCCTACGATGGACATACCGGGGGCGACGTGCAATTCCAAGAGCAGCGTACTACTTATAAACTCCATCTGACAGGCAGGCAGAGGAATTCAAATGGCGTAAATCCAGAGATGAGAAGAATAAATCCATTTTGGATGAAAGTTGTTTGCCTTGCAAACAAGCAGGGAGCCCTCTGGTGAAACTGGCAGGGCCAACAGAAAACCTCCAACCGGACAAGATGGCCACGGAAGGCAGGACATCCTCAATGAATCCACCAACATGACTCCACGATGTCCACATGCTCCAGCCCCTCTGGACGTCGACGATGGACAGGGAATCAAGCAGACTATTTAAGACTCTATGTAGCAATCCCGGCAAAGACCATCGGTGATTGCAGTGGTGTTTATTTTCTTTAAGGTAATCCAGTCAAATGTGAGGTGTAGCATAGATTTCAAACAAACTAAAAAGTCAGTAGTCCATAAGACTGTCCATAAAAGAGAAGTATAAAACACGATTTTCCTCCAATAGATGATGCACAACAAATTTGGTGCAAATTGGATTTAAGGCCTAGGAGGAGTTTGAAAAAGTAAGTTTTCAATTAAATTAGAAATGGATATTGCCGTACTCTGTATGACTAAAGGAATCTATAGAAAGCAGTCACAGAACGATAGGTCAAATTAATCAAATGTTATAAGCATTTTTATTATAATTGTTTTACCACAAGGTGGCGCTAGCCCCAAACTTTATAGGTACACTCAGAGCACAGTGCTGATGAGACACACCAAGTTTGGTAACTGTAAGCAAATGCGTTTGCAAAATACAGTATTTTATGACATAATTCAAAATGGCCGAAGCCCAAAATGGTCAACATACGATAACTGTCTATCATTCGACTTGTTATGCCCTAAGAAATCTAAGGAGACCAGTCTCATGATTTTAGGCTTAACTTTTCAGAAATTGTAAGGAAAAAAGCAATTTTTCGTGTCTCCTGTCCACTAGGTGGCGCAGTGCCAAAACTGTGAAGGTACCCTTTAGTCATGATGGCTATGACATATTCCAAGCTTTGTGTCAATACACCAAAGCATTGCGAAGATAATGTCTCAAGTCCATTTTGGCGCGCTGGCCATCAAATTCGTTGAAGGGCTATTCAAAAACAATTTGGTCTGTCAAAAAGCTTTTGATAACATTTGAACCCAATTTCTCTAGATGATACAGGAAAAATGTTGTGCATATCCGACGTACAGTCTAGAAGTCGAAAAGTAGTTTTTTCCGAAATTTAAAAATGTCAGAAAATCAAGTGGCGTGCAACTCCGCATGAGCTAATGAATCTGAGGGAAAATAATTTTGAATCTAGGCCTTACGGTACAAACGTTATGAGCATAAACACAAGTGAAACTTTGAACAGTTGGTGGCGCTAGAGCATTGGAGCTAAAGACCCCAAATTTGTGTCAGTTATAGTTCAGAGTGTCCTCTATCTAAATCTAACAATTTAAATAATGCATATTTTTTTTCCACATTGTTGTTATGAGAATATCATGATGGACGTCTATTTTTCACATTGCGGTACAATTCAATTTGATCAAAATTTAGACTAGTACACTTTTTAATCCATTTATGTACTTTTTGATACACACTGATACCATGTGAAAAACATTTTCTAAGATAGAATCTAAGATAGATGTCTTTAGGGAGCTGAAATTGTATATATTAATAGAGAAAATATCTTTCAATACGTTTTTCTTACCCCATTGGAAAATATTATATAAACCTAATTTTATTGTAGTTTTTAATAATTTGTTGAGTTTGACATCAGGATTTTGCGAAGATAACAAAATTATGCATTAATAAGCATAAAAATGCATTGCACACACAAATATTGAGTAAAATAGTACATTTTTAATTATACAGATTTAAAAAAAAATGTATTGTTACTTTTTAAAAATGGAATAAAATGAAATTATGTTTATAATCAGTATGTTTATGATGGATAAAAAAGTTTTTCACATTGCAGTGATAATATAAAATCGTGTCATGTTATTATAAATAATCTCAAAATATAAAATATCTTAATGGCCATAAAAATAGGCTTCATTTTCTTTATGCAAAATATAATTTCTTATTTGGTTTTTTGATTTTGGCGTAAAATAGAACCAGTGTTTTTTTCTTCTTGTATACCAATTATGAACAAAAACTATAAAACAACTGAAATGATATGGGCTAACTTGCGGTGAGGATAAACGGTTTGTTCTGCCCTCAATGCATTTTAAATGTTGAGTTATTGGCTGCCAAGAAGATGAAACCATTCAAATTAAATTTTGTAAGATAGACAACATTAATATAGCACCACTTGACCTTAATGTAACATCGTGGTGCAGATATTGAGACATTTACGACACATTTGATTTGACCTCTGTGCCAAGTTTTTTCTATAATTGGATACAATTACATAGGAGAAGATGGCTTCTGTGAGGATTAGCTGTCTCACGAGACACAAATAAACCAAAATACATCCAAGCAGTAAATATCACGTTGTTTGAGCCTACGCTACATGCTGAAATCTCACTGGATTAGTTATAAAGGACACTTTAAGGAATTTAGTCATTTACATTGATGCAATATCACAGCAATCACTATTTAAGAACCATGTACATAAAGACAAAAGTGAACTTTTATCTGAACTTTCAACTTTCGTCTAGACGTTTTTATTAAGAAGCCATTCAAATCTAAATATAATGTCTTCCATTTAATTCTTTGACTCTGAAATAGGACAATCGGAATTAGCTATCCCATTCAGTGTGATAATCGCCCTAAGCATCCATTATAGCCCTAAGCTTTCCATGAGAGAAAATTGGATTTTATGCAAATAGGATGTGACAGAGAGACAAAACATGAGAAACTGAGCTGCGTGTGTTTGCTTGGCCCAGATCCACAGAGTCGTATTTTACGTTAGGGCATTTGGATTAGTACAGCACTAATAAGCTCAGTCCCCCCCACCCCACCACCTTAAAGGTTTTTTGATTATAAATAAATACATTTAGGGTAGAAAATAGACATTAGCATTCACGTCCTGGTTTGACATTTAAGCAGCATGCTGAACGAGGCTTTCTATTAATTTTAAAACCTTTCGGACCGTAGAGTCAGATGTGAGCATGGTGTGCCACAATGATGGATGATGCAAACCGCGGCACACTAGAGCCTATTTTCATAAGTGACATCTCAAAGGCTTTAATGAGCATGAGAGATTAGAGTCATTTGATGTCACAATAACAGCACTGAAACAACTGAGACATCAAGACGATGAAAGTGAGACAGGGTCATGACTGCTGCCGATTTTATAGTCATCACTTAAGCATGTAATAGGCCTGTAAGCAGTCACACTTGTCTTATCTTTAAACATAAGACACTATGGTAGTATTATATGAACATGATATTGCTTAACAAAGACTTAAAGGAGTCTTTTATAGCATAATACAGTTCTCCATCTTGCATGTCAACCCTAGGAAGTGTACTGTACTCCTCAGTGTCCCAGTAGTATGTAGTACTACATTGTTATTATGAGGACTTCAGTGAATGCAGGTCTCCACCAGAGGAAGTTCTGCAGTGATAATGACCTGAACTGTAGCACTGAAGCGTGACAGCAGCTCACCCTGTGCCCGCGGCCAGGTGAAATGACCAGCTAGTCATGAAATATATGCAGACCTGTACGCCTCAGTCCATGTACCAGGGGTGCAATGTGAAAGACATGTAAACAAATCGCACAAATAAAGGTTCCAATTCAACACGATCAAAGCAGTATTCGTATATAAACATTATTTTAGCACATTGTTTTTTACACTGATAAAATATTTTCTTAATTAGTAGATATTTCTATATTTTAATTAGTGTACCGGTCTGCTCAGTTGTTGCCAAGACAAACATTTTGGCTGCTGCCAAACCGATCTGGCATTTTAGTTCCTTAATTAAAATGACACTATGAGAAATGGAAACATTTCATACCAGTCAGATGGTAGAGATGCATATGCAATGTTTTCACTGAAAATAGTTTTTTCTTGCAAAGATTTAATAAAGTTCACTGCTACATTTGGAGGGATCAACATCCCAAATGTGCTCAGATGATTTGAGCAGATGCAACTCCTTACACATTCTAATAGGGCTTTATAATGTGTATCAGCTACCATAAGCATACCATATGTATCCATATTTATTGGTCTTAAAGGGTGCTAAGTATTATTTAGACAGCCATTGTTGCCAAGTTGGTTAATAATGTTTGAAACAAGAAGTGCAATGCAGTACAAAACCTTTTTTTAAATAATCAAGGCATGTTTTTCACACTATTTATTTTTTAAATAATATTTTAATAATTGTTATTTAAATGCACCAATATACTGTAACGATACATAGTAATAAACAACATTTACCGACATATATATTTTATTAAAATATTTGAAAGCATTTTTGAGCGATGACGCAAATGAATCTGGCGGATTGATTCGCCGAAATGAAACTTCCCAATAATTTCACCATTTTTTCCCACTGACTATTAAAGGGGTCATGACATGAGAAACCAAATTTGCCTTGATCTTTTGGTATATAAGAGGTCTTTGTATCATTAAAACGTCCTGCAAGTTTAATATTTTAAGACGTCCTCCCCATTCTAAACGAATCATTTATTTAATCAAACTCAAAATACAGCTCGTTCTGGATTCATGGTTAGAAGTGACGTGTCGGTTAGAAGTGGCGTAACAGCGTTTGCATATGACCGCCTCCAGCACAAGATAACTACGCTTTAAGCGCAAGACAACTACGCTCATTTCAGTATCGCCGTCGCCTCACAAGTGTTCAGTCGATGGACAGCGAGCTCTGACAGAGACTACTTGTGCACAGGAAAATTACGATGCCACACAGATGTGCTGTTCCTGGCTGTGGTCAAACAAAACCTCTGAATAAGCTGCCGAAAGATCCAGGCGTCAGGGAAAAATGGATGCAGTTTATTTTTTGCGGACGTCCCAGTCACGGCAGTGTTAACTTAAGCGTTTGTTCTGTACATTTTAAGGATGACTGTTTTGAGAACAAATCTCAATATGATGCTGGCTTTGCCAGAAAACTGTTGCTCAAAGATAAGTCCGTGCCGACTATTCTGGGAACAACGACGACGCAAACTGTAAGTAATCTATTTTAAACTTTAAACTACTTTTTAAAGCGCAATTTCATTCATTATGAATAATCACAGTGTTTTTACTTAGTTTACTTGCATATTGTTCTGGCTGGAGCGTCAATAATTGATACATAGGCACTGGCGTTAGCCAATCATAACAGTGAGCGTTAACACTGAAGTCTTAAATGGAAAACGCCCCAAAACAGACTGTTTGAATCAGAGGATGAGAAACAGGGTGGGAAAAGGTCATAAATCACTAGATTTTAAAAGTTTTTCTTAAAAAAAAATATATTAATACTATAATTGCACCTAAGGGAACATAATAATACAATAAAAAAAACCATGTCATGACCCCTTTAAATAAGAGACACTATTAAATCGTATCTGTGTAAATGTTCTCATTTGCACGATTCGTGACACTTGCTGTTGCAGTCTGATTAAAAGTGCATGTAACACAGCTAAAGATGGGCGAGGAGGAGGCGAGAACCGGCTTGTCAACATAAATCATCATTTAATGCAACCTTAAACCAAAAGAAAAAAACACACACACGACGGACATGCCCGTAATTCTCTCTCGAACCATCGTCACCGGCCAGCTTAATCCCTCGTGTGCCCCATCAGGCCGATTGGGGACCGGGCGCACGATATTCCGACCCGGCCCCGCCCCCCTCCGCTCCACACTCCTCCCCGCGTTATCTCATGCCGGGGTGCCACCGGCATGGCGTACACACCCCCATCCCTGGGGTGGGGTGTATCTTGCGTCCCGCGTGGTCATCCCCGCCTTCCTCGCCCTGGGAGGAGACAGGAGGGGAAAAAACAACAACAACAAAAAAAATAGGTAGGGAAAAGGCCAACACGGTGCGAAAGAGAGAGAGAGAGGAGAGAGAGAAAAAGCTCACTCACCGGTTCTATGATGTACCGTCGCGTGGTCCTCGAACACTCTTCCACACTCAGGCGGACGACAGCCGCTCCAACCCCGGGCGAACCGGAGTCAAACCTTCGACCCCCAGCGGGCAGAACGCCCCTCCGCTTTTCTGGCAGCACCTGGGGACACTCCTCCGCCCCTGGCAGCGGCTCTACCACTCCGGGCGGTCGGAGAGTTTCTTCCCTCCTCCCCTCGCGGACGGCGGTCTCCCTCGACCCCTCCGTGTCTCTGGGGATGGCAGGGCACTCCTCCGCCCCCGGCAGCGGCTCCCTCGCTCCAGGCGGTCGGGGTATCCAGTCCCCACTTTCCCCGCGGAAGGCGGCCATTCCCCGCATCCGGGGGGTCGGGCTACTCCGTCATCCGGCAGATGGCAGCGGCACTCCCCTGGGTGGACAGCAGTGTCGAGGACTCTGCCACGGGCATCCCTCCTCCTTCCCGGGTTTCGGCACCAATGTAACACAGTTAAAGATGGGCAAGGAGGAGGCGAGAACCGGCTTGTCAGCATAAATCATCATTTAATGCAAACTTAAACCAAAAGCACAAACACATAAGCACAAACATAAACACACACATGACGGACATGCCCGTAATTCTCTCTCTCTCGAACCATCGTCACCGGCCGCCTTTATCTCTCGCGCGCCTCATCAGGCCGATTGGGGACCGGGCGCGCGATATTCCGACCCGGCCCCGATATTCGCGATGTTCGCTAATTTTATATCGGCTAGCTTTTGAAATGTTACCTAGCCCCACAACCTACACACTGAAATCCAAGCTTGCTTGAACCAGTGCCTAAGCGAGACCAGATTGTTCTTCTCGTATATTGGTCCAACTCAATCAATCCCAAAAGATTTGACTCGGGCCCATCAGTTTTGCTCTTGCTCATGGCACTGTGCCTCTGCTTTGGATCGTTGGGTTCATTGAGAGTGTAATCCGGGCCAGTGACCATGTCTTATCACAGGCCATCCAGCTTGCAGTAACCACTCTGAATTTACCTGAAATGAACGCTTCAACACTTGGACAACAAATGACATTTATGAAATATTAATGAGATGTTTATGAAATGTTGAAGCTTCTCTTTGGCTTGTGGTCTTGAGAACTGCATGAGCAAATTCATGCTCCGACTCGTCGTCAGTAATCAGCGATCGCACAGCAAGGTTCTGATTAGAGGTGCAATTAATGTGGACAGATCGAAAAGGTTTCTCAGTGAAACACAATGCTAATGATAATAATAATCATTGTGTCAGATCATTTGAACTCCCTCAGCAATGCTCAGTTGTCTGAGTATTTGTAGTAATGTGTTGATGTTATAATAATAGCTGACATCATTTTTGATGGGGTGCATCGAAATCAAATGTAAATGTGGTGTTTTTATGCCTCCTTAAAAACAAATCAGTCAAAATTGATCAGATTTACTTTTTAAAAGAAGAAATGACAAAGTTGGCCAAATTTTAACAAACACATCCTGCTGATTCTCTGGATCCAGCTGTATTGGTTGTAAATGTCAAGTTTTAAAGTTTAGAGATTTTCTCTATTTATAGCGTCTCCTAGCATCAGAAATTGGCAATATTTGGCAGGAGTCCTAAAAGTGTGCTGTTCTCCAAGTGTGCCAAGTTTTGTCAAATTTGAACATTGCATTCTCAAGATACAGGCCAATTAGTCGTGGTCCACACCTAAAAATATATTGGCTCGTATCTTCGCATGTCTGTCACTGTCTTCTTCTTACTCTAAATATACATACTGTTGTTTGCTTTCTTGAATTTAAAATCAACCTCTTTGTTTGTTATAATGAAATAATCCCATCTCACTGTGATGCAATCAGCACAAAATGCCACAGGCTGAAAAACGTCACATCAAGCTGCGTTCATTCAGTCACTCTGAGCACCATAGGGTTATTAAAACTCAGCGCTATATATGCAGCACGAGTTACAGTTGGCTCGGGCCCGCAGTGGTCAGGAGGAGCTCAGTGGCTAATTAATTGAATGTGGGCCTTGTGAATGTGACAGGACGATGGTATATACTCACCCAGAGACCTCAGCTACACCTGTTGTCTGGATTACCACGGTAGAAACTCCTCTGATGGGTCTCAACTGACCTGGGATGGGGAGTGGGTTCGTTTTGCTCACGTTCGACTGACGCGTCCAGTGAACATGGAAAATGCCATTGAAAAGTGCAGGGAAAATGCCGTCAACATCCCCTGACATCACCAAAATATTCTTGCAAATGCAATTAAATTGTGCCGTAGCTCAACTGATAGAGCATTGCACTTGCGATTCAAAGGACCATTGTGTGTTTATTCAGGGACTGCAGCAGGTTTATATGGAGTGTCTGCTGTGTTCTTCCTCATGAGTGATTTAACAGACATACCATCTGCTGCCTGGCCGTGGTTACATTGATCAACATACAGTACGTCCCGTGAGAATCGCTGTGCTCTTATATTAGCTGTCCATTTACCTGACTGACTCTGTGCAGCTTAGCAGAACAAAATCAGTCACACTCGCAAAGACAGACCGCTTACAGGACAGCAGAAGTCTAAACAGACTTTTTCTTTTGAACCACAAGTGATGCTGTCTCCAAACCGCTTAGCTGCTTTCAGGACGTGATGTGGATGCAGCATACTAATATTAATTTTAATTCAACGAGGTGTTCAAAAGATATATCCCTTTATATGTACATTTGAAATAGCAGAGAGGCAATATGCGTGATATTTGAAAATGGTTTATTGTAGGATTGCGGGTGACCCAAGGAATCCAAAACAACCAACCTCATGATTTTGGGAAAGTTAAATTGCTACGGTCAAACATAATAATTGGAGACATTTCTTGACACATAGGTGAAGCGGTCACCAAAATGTGCATGCACCCTCAGATCATGGTCCTAATAAAGCATACCAGGTTTCGTTTAGATAGGACAAAGAGTTGCCGAGAAGGAAAGTAATCAGATGCAAAAAGATCATTTTTTAATTGGTAGTGACACCATAGAGTTTCCTGCTGAAGGAAAACTCTATGGTGTCACTACCAATTAAAAAATTCAGCAGGTTCTCAGCAGGAAACCGATGGAGTCTGTACTCCAGGTAGGGAAGGAGGTATTGCCCCAAGTGAAGGAGTTCAAGTACCTCGGGGTCTTGTTCACGAGTGAGGGGACAATGGAGCGGGAGGTTGGCCGGAGAATCGGGGCAGCGGGGGCGATATTGTACTCGCTCTATCGCACCGTTGTCACGAAAAGAGAGCTGAGCCGGAAGGCAAAGCTCTCGCTCTACCGGTCAATTTTTGTTCCTACCCTCACCTATGGTCATGAAGGCTGGGTCATGACCGAAAGAACTAGGTCGCGAGTACAAGCGGCCGAAATGGGCTTCCTCAGAAGGGTGGCAGGCTTCTCCCTTAGAGATAGGGTGAGGAGCTCAGTCATCCGTGAGGAGCTCGGAGTAGAGCCGCTGCTCCTTTGCGTCGAAAGGAGTCAGTTGAGGTGGTTTGGGCATCTGGTAAGGATGCCCCCTGGCCGCCTCCCTAGGGAGGTGTTTCAGGCACGTCCAGCTGGGAGGAGGCCTCGGGGAAGACCCAGGATTAGGTGGAGAGATTACATCTCCACACTGGCCTGGGAACGCCTCGGGGTCCCCCAGTCAGAGCTGGTTAATGTGGCTCGGGATAGGGAAGTTTGGGGCCCCCTGCTGGAGCAGTTGCCCCCGTGACCCAACTTCGGATAAGCGGTTGAAGATGGATGGATGGACCATAGAGTTTGGCCTAGAGACCCCAAATTTCACACTGCTCTTCTCCAGGCAATGAAAGTGAATGGGGACTGAGGCGGCTCCAAAAATGACGAAAAAGCATAAAAGTAGTCCATTTGACTCATGAGCCATATTTCAAGTCTTCTGAAGTGTTACGAGGGCTTTGTGTGAGGAACAGACACAAATCTATGTTATTTGATGAAAATGTATCTTTTTAGCATTCCACTGAAGAAAGAATCCACATGAGAGGAAGTGATGTCAGAATATCCACTTTTGTGTGAACGTTCCATTTATCATGTTTTATAAATGCGTTTGAAAAGGGAATTCTGGTGCTGTGGAAGGACAAAATCATTTATCCACTCATTCTGTGGGGTAAAAATCATCTTTTTTTGCTGCTCTGACAGTGTTAGTGTGTCCGCAGAGGGAACGCTGTGGTCCTGAAAGTGCTCCGCATGCCACGATGGCCAGAAACCTGTCAGGAGAAAAAAGATCTATGAGCATATTGTTTCTGTCTCTATGGGGGTCTCGTTTTGTGCTGGTGGCCCTTCATCAATGTCCGTTCACTGAAACTTTGTGTGGAAGAGAATTTTTTATTTGACCCATGATCTGTGCATTGAATCTGCGCCGTACAATCCTTCTCTACACACGACCGGCGTATCACATGCTCGTTTATTAAGTGTATCTGTAATGCAGTATCAATGAACGGGAGACCGAGGCTAGTTGTCCAATTGGAAAGTGGTCACAAGGTCTACGTGTTTATAAATGTTTTTATTTCTCACGTTTCATTGTGACAACTTGCCCCGCTTTTTGGCCAAGTTGTCACTAAAGGGTTTTTTCTGGGCATATGCTGATTTAAGAATAGTATGAAAAGGTGTGTATAAATATATGTAGTATATTTTTATTGTATGTTTTTGTTATTTAATTAAATTTATAATTTATTTATCTTTGCTATTTATTGTTTTATTTATTTAGTAGCGAGTTTTAGTTTTTTTAAGCAGTGATTTGTTTTTAATTTTATTAATATTTTTATTTGTAAATGTTTATATTTTAGTGTTATTTCTATTTCTTCATTTACATTTTTTTGTTTTATGTCTTTTATGTTATTTTTGATTGTTATTTGTTATTTTAGGGTGTCATAAAACAGATATATCAATTATTATCTGATTATATCTGATGTAATAGCTTTGGGAGACCACAAGGGGGCGACATAACATTTACTGAAGCCGGTCGCGGCACATCACACACACATTATGAGCTGATGATGAAGGTTTTTATACTTCTCCAAGAATAAACAAAGTGACGATAATACGTTTGCAGGTTAGTGAATGAAACTGTTGTAACTACGCAAAATGAACGATTATCCGCGACATTTATTGTGCAATTTTCCTGTATGTAGCCTTGAATAGGTCTTTCATTCAAGCTGTCAAACCAAATAAAGACTGTATTGTGACTGAAAATACATTGTGTAGGCTCTATGAAAAATGTTATAGTAATAGTAAATAATGTTTGTCCTTCGATAATGATTTGTGTCGAATAGAATACTATGTGAGTTGAGCTCCGTGGCGCTGCAGCCTCGAAGTGTGTACCTTCATAGAAAATAATAGTTACGAATTTTAGGACGTGACCCACTTTACCTCTGCCGCTAACACTTTACAGAAGTTGTGTTGAGAAAGAATACTGATATATATCGATAATCATTCATCGATAAGTGAAAATGGCATCGATACCAAGCCTATTTATTTTTAATTTTACTTATTTTAAATTTTACTTATTTATTTTGCAGTAGTTTAGCAGTGATTTTTTTTTTTAAATTTATTTATCATTTGTATTTTTGACATTTTATATATTAATTAGGGCAGACGATTGAAATTTTTTATAAAATTAATTACATGATGATTTAATCGAATTTATCTCAATTAATCGGATACATAAATAGTTGCTGAGAAAGCCCCTCGAGTAGCAATAATTAAATGTATAATAATTACATATTTATAAATAGTTATATTTAAATAATATACATATATATATATATATATTATATATATATATATATATATATATATATATATATATATATTAAAAAATAATAATAATACAGAAAATTCAAATGTGTTACATTATTTTAATTATTTACATTAAGTAAAGCATTTAAAACGACAATTTAAAAAGTGGCTTTAGAATCCAATATATTGTTTATTTCCATATTGGAATTTTTTTTGTTCCCTTTTTCTCCCCAATGTGGAACGCCCAATTCCCAATGCGCTGTAAGTCCTCGGGGTGGTGTAGTGACTCGCCTCGAACCGGGTGGCGGAGGACGAATCTCAGTTGCCTCCGCGTCTGAGACCGTCAATCCGCTATTTCCGTATTATTGAATTTAAGACTCATTGGTCTACAGTCCATAGCAAATCCGATATTTATTATAAGGGCTTGTTTAAGAATGCATCAATGTACACCTACGACAGACGGATGCGTCTCGGTTGCGTCGCTTCATAAACGTAACGGGTTTTTTAGGTCCCTGTTTCTAGTTAAATTAAGTTTGAAACTTAGAAAAACACGTCTTGAGATACCTGGCTTTGGATTTGTGCTCCATCAAGCTGTGTTTGCATGCAAGACTGTGTTCTCGTCTTGTGCTGTCTGCTGTCGGTAAGTGCGGTTTGTTCTCTGTATAAGCTGCTCGTTGCATATACAGCGAGTGTCCATTACTGCCCCCTGGAGAAAACAGGCGGTACTTCATTGCTTTAATTGCTTATGTGGAAGGAATATTCTTGATTATGGTGTGGGGACATGATTAATTATATAATTTTTTTACGCATTATTATATATAATAAATCACACTGAATTAATGCATTAAATCAACAGCCCTTATATATATATATATATATATATATATATATATATATATATATATATATATATATATATACACACACACTCACCAGCCACCAGGTACATCTTTACGCCTAATTATTCAAGTAATTATATAATCAACCAATCGTGTGGCAGCAGTGCAATGCATAAAACCATGCAGATATGGGTCAGGAGCTTCAGTTAATGTTCACATCAACCATCAGAATGGGGAGTGGCATGATTGTTTGTGATGGGCTGGTTTGAGTATTTCTCTTGAAGACTGGTTCGAGCTGACAGTAGTGACACCCGGAGGACTCTTCTGCTGCTGTAGCTCATCCGCCTCAATGTTCGACATGTTGTACATTCAGAAATGCATTTCTGCATAGCACTGTAGTAACGCGTGTTTATTTGGGTTACTGTCACCTTCCTGTCAAATCAGCCCACCTGGCACCAACAATCATGCCTACATTCTAAATCACTGAGATCACATTGTTCTCCATTCTGATGGTTGATGTGAACATAAACTGAAGCTCATGATTTTCATATCGCTCCATCATGCGTGTTTGTACACAAGATCGCCTCCTCGTGTTGTGCTGTCTGCTGAAGGGTTGGTTTGTTCTCTGTATAAGCTGCTCGTTGCCTATAGAGATGAAGTTTCGCTTACTGCCCCCTGAGGAAAACAGGTGGTACTACAAGCTTGAATTGCTCAGTTCATCTTCTTTATTACAGTACGGGGACATGATTAATTGCGTTATAAAAATAAAACATTATTTTTATATAATGAATCGCACTGTACTGTGACAGCCCAAGTATTTATGTTACTGTTTTTATTATTTATGGCTTATGTTATTTTGCAGTGATTTTATCAGAGGTCTTCAGAGAACATGTCAGAAGGAATTCCAGGGTAATGAGAACAAATCTCTCTTACTGTCTTTTATTCGATGCATCTTATGCTGTCTTGGTCTGCATCACTCTACCTCTCCATCAGTCTCTCTCTCTCTCTCTCACTCTCTCTCTCTCTCTCTACACATTCAGAGCTCTCTGACCTTGCAAAATGCTAAATACATATAATAAAACACAACTTATTTAATCGTGCATAGTTAGGGTAGCAAAATAAAGAGCATTTTTAAAAGGGAGGAGAAAACGCTCCCTGTATCTTTTGTTTTTGACATAAAAGGTCGTGCATCCAATCAAACTCTACGGTATTTTAATTAATCTGCAGCTGCTTAAGACAAAAACACATGCACTGATGTAAGAGAGCATTAGCTTGTCACTTAATCGCATCTCGTCTGATTAGGACACTGCGTAATGAGCATTCTTTGCTTTTCATCTTGTTGCATGACCGTTCAAAATCTCCCTGAAATATGAAATCGTGTCCTATTTGTTCTGACCAAAATCACTTGAGCGCACATCACATCTTAAAGTTGTGATTAGGAACATCCCAGCACCAGAATTGTGACTTTAGACTGAGCCGACATCGTTTCGGGTTATCTGAAACGTCTTGATTGGGTCGCCCATCATGTGAGAGTTCATCCATAGATGAGTCAGGCGTTTTATTTCTGTGAGAGCATCCACTCATTCCGATCCTCTTCAGTGGCGGGCTGGCAGTGTCCTCTCATGCGCCCGGGCGTGTGGCTGCTCTGTGAGAGCATGTACTTAGTTCTGATTGACATGTTTTTTGTGCATCACTCTAATGCCGAATGTAACTCTGCATGTGGAGCCTTTTCCAGGGTTTAGAAGACCAATCATTCTGTACAATTCCCCGAGGCAGTACGTTCAACGTTTTCACTTCCGAAAGCTGTGCAAGCTGGACAATGATGTGTCTTTAAAAACGCTGTGCAGTCGTTAATAGAATAGTTCACCCACTAATGCAAATTCTGTCATCATTTACTCACCCTTATGTCGTTCCAAACCTGCAATTGACTCAAAAGGAGATGTTCGGCAGAATGTCTGCACTGCTCTTTTTCATACAGCGAAAGCATTCGGTAACCAGGGGCTTTAAAGTGTTACATATGACTCACACACAAGCCTACAAGGAACCTGTTTTCTGTGTTCTGCCTGGATCTAGGGAGATGCAAAGCGGTTGCTAGGGTGTTCTAGTTGGTTGCTAAGCAGTTGCTAGAGTGTTATGGTTGGTTTCTAGGCAGCTGCTAGGGTGGTACGGTTGGTTGCTATGGTTTTCTGGTTATTTGCTTAGTGGTTGCTAAGGTGTTCTGGTTGGTTCTTCAGCAGTTGCTGGTGTGTTCTGGCTTGTTGCTGAGCAGTTGCTAGAGTGCTATGGTTGCTTACTAAGTGGTTGCTAGGGTGTTTTGGTTGGTTGCAACACAGTTGAAAGGTTATTCTGGTTGGTTTCCAGACAGATGCTAGGGTGTTATTGTTGGTTGCTAAGTGGTGGTTAAGGTGTTCTGGTTGGTTACTAAGCAGTTGCTTGTGTGTTCTGGCTTGTTGCTAAGCAGTTGCTAGGGTGCTATGGTTGGTTTCTAGGTAGTTGCTAGGGAGTTATGGTTTGTTACTAGGGTATTTTGGTTGGTTGCTAGACAGTTTCAAGGTTAATCTGGTCATTTGCTAGGGTGTTATTGTTGGATGCTAGGGCATACTGGTTGGCTAAGCAGTTGCTGGTGTGTTGCTAAGCAGTTGCTATGGTGTTCTGTTGGTTGCTGGTGTGTTGCTGGTTGGTTACTATGCAGTTGTTGGTGTGTTCTGGTTTGTTGCTAAGCAGTTGCTAGTTTTCTAGTGTTGGTTTCTGGGCAGTTGCTAGGGTGGTATGGTTGCTTACTAAATGGTTGCTAGGGTGTTTTGGATGGATGCTAGGCAGTTGCAAGGTTTTTCTGGTTGGTTGCCTGACAGTTGCTAGGGTGTTTTGGTTGATTACTAGGCAGTTGACAGGTTATTCTGGTTGGTTGCTAGGCAGTTGCTAGGGTGTTATGGTTGGTTGCTAAGCACCTGCTAGTGTGTTATGGTTGATTTAAAGGCAGTTGTTAGGTTGTGATGGTTAGCAACAAAGATGTTCCCTTCCGAGGGAACTCGCACTGCGTCGTTGAAAACGACTCTTTGGGGAACGCTCCTTAGCGTGCGCCTCTGAAGTATGAATGAAACTATTCCAATCTTGATTGGTGTTGCGCCATGACGTAACATGTGACGGCATAACCGGATGCATAAAAGTGACGCCGCACACATACACATTAGCTTTCGCCTTCAGCAAGCTCTATGTTGAAATTGTTTGTCTTATTTGGTGTTGTTTGTCTGATTTAAAAATATTATGGCCACCGAACAGTTCAAGAAGTGCGTGCACCCCTGCCCTCGCTTCATTACGGGTAGGGACACGCACGCTTTATGTGTGAACTGTTTGGGAGCGTAGCACGCACAGGCAGCTCTCGAGGGATCTGCCTGTGAAAGTTGTGAAGCACTACCCATGAGAGTGCTGGCGCCCCGTTGGCGTGCTTTGATGAGCACGGTCAGGCTCGCGCTCCCCACGGTTTTGGTCCCGCGCCTGTTGAGGCAGCGCGCGATTGAGATCGCGGGTTCGCGAGCGGATTTTGCAGATGAGAATGAGACTGCTGCGCACTTTCTCATTCTTCGCTTGAGGATCCCGAGCCTACTGTGTGTGGTGCAGAAGCCCGCCGCGGCTTCTTCTGCCCATGATCAGGTCCCGATGCTTGAGCTCACTGCTTCCGAGGAAGTGGATATGCTCAGCATCGATGCGATCTAATCGCGAGCCAAGCACGCGGTTTTTGGCCAAGCTTATGAGGAGCTGATTGAGGTTATGACGCGTGCGCGTGGCCAGACTGAATATCAGCTGGCCACAAAATGAGCAGGGAACGCAAGTTGAAAGCAAATTAGACGCGCGCTTCCTGCGGCACAGATCACAACCTCAGCGCCGGGTTTGCCGCTTTTCCCGATCTCCACAGAACGAGATCGTGGGGTAAACCGCGATTCGTCCCGTATCTCCAGCCCCAGTGTTTGATTACAGAACGATGTTTTGGGGGCACGGATATGGGCTAAAACCTCGGCGCTGCCTAGTAAGCCCTGCAGAGATACATCTGCTTTAATAAGTAGGGCTTACATGGCGGCACACAAGCGGTGTAGGTTTCCGCCGCCTCTGACGCCGGGCCACATCAATTTCCACCGAACGCACACTGTATGTTCGTGTCAAAAAAAAAAAAAAATATATATAAAAAAAAAACAACAAGCATCAATTGTGGTCACAAGAACCATATCGACTAAATCCTGCCGGTCCTCGCTTCAGGAAGTCGAGAACAGTGCTTGAAAAACACCCGGAGGCTGGTTCCCTTAGTTGAAGCTTCGAAAGAGGTCCTACCGAGGTGGTAGAACCTCGAGGGCTGCCTCCACTGCAGAGCAACCCAGGTTGCTCTCGCGAGCGGAGTCCTCAGGAAATCGGTGTCGGTTCCCGCCGCCTTTGACGCTTGGCCACATCATTTCCAGCTTAACGCACACCGCGCCGCTCGTGGTCAAAAAAAAAAAAAACAAGCATTAATGGTGGTCACAAGAACCATATCGACTAAATCCTGCCGGTCTTTCGCTTCAGGAAGTCGAGAACAGTGCTTGAAAAACACCGAGACCAGCCTCGAGAGGCTGGTTCCCTTAGTAGAAGCTTCGAAAGAGGTTCTACCGAGGTGGTAGAACCTCGAGGAGCTATCCCCGCTGCAGAGCAACCGAGGTTGCTCTCGCAGCGAGTCCTCAGGAAATCGGTGTCGGTTCCCGCCGCCTCTGACGCTCGGGCCACATCACTTTCCAGCTTAACGCACACCGCGCCGCTCAAGGCCAAAAAATAAAAAACACACATCAATTGTGGTCACAAGAACTGTATCGACTAAACCCTGCCGGTATCTCGCTTCAGGAAGTCGAGAACAGTGCTCTAAAAACACTCGAGATCAGCCTCGAGAGGCTGGTTCCCTTAGTAGATTTTGTTGAGGCATGGAATCATCTTCCCAACATATCTGCATGGGTCCTGCATATAATAAAATCAGGGTACAGACTGCAGTTCGGCACCACCCCCCAAATTCTCTGGGGTGGTGCAGACTACAGTGGTTCCGAGCAGGCTCAGGTGATGGAACAAGAAGTGCAATCTCTGCTGCTGAAGGAGGCCATAGAACGTGTTCCTCATTCAGACAAGGAGTCCGGTCTTTACAGCCGGTACTTTATAGTTCCAAAAAGGATGGGGGTTGAGGCCGATTTTAGATCTCAGAGTTTTGAACCGCCTTTGAGGAGGTTCAGGTTCAAAATGCTTACCATTCCTGTCATCGTGAGTCAGATCAGATCCGAGGACTGATTTGTCACGTATAGATCTAAAATACGCCTATTTTCATGTACCCATCCTTCCATGTCACAGGAGGTTCCTGAGGTTCGCCGGGGCTAAGCTTACCAATATCGGGTTCTTCCGCTCGCCTAGCACTCTCTCCCCGCACATTCACCAAATGTATGGATGCAGCTCCTGCTCCTCTGAGACTTCAGGGCATCCGCGATACTGAATTATATCGATGACTGGCTCATTCTGGCCCAGTCTCGAGAAATGGCGTTCGGCATCGAGATGTCGCCCTGGCCATATTCGAAGTTTGGGGTTGAGACTCAACACAAAAAGAGTGTGTTACAACCATCCCAGTGCACAACATTTCTGGTAGTTGTGTGGGACTCGGTTACTGATGCAGGCACGCATGTCTCCTGCACGCGATCGAGTCCCTTATGGCTGATGGTGTCCGGTTAGAGCTAGGCCAGGCCATCACTGTAAAGCAATTTCAAAGACTGCTGGGCCTCATGGCAGCTGCATCCAACATTGTACCGCTGGGCCTTCTACACATGAGGCCCCTCCAGTGGTGGCCGAAAGCCAAGGGGTTTTCCCCAGCGGAATCCATTTCAGTATAATCAGAGTAACGCCGCAGGTGCCTTCGCTCTCTGCTAATATGGAAGAAACCTTGGTTCCTGTCCCAAGGGCTAGTGTTGGGAGCGCCATGTCGCCGAAAACCGCTTCGACAGACGCCCCTCACTGGCTGGGGCGCGGTCATGGACGGCCGCTTTGCCAGGGGTCTGTGGCAGGACCATCATCATTCTTGGCACATAAACTGTCTAGAGATGTTGGCTGTGTTCAGGGCTCTGAGGAGCTCCTTCCAGACATCAAGGGTTACCATGTCCTAGCACGCTCGACAATACATCAGTGGTAGCTTATCTGAACCGACAAGGAGGACTCAGATCGCTCCTCTGTGCAGACTGGCGATCAGATAATTCTTTGGTCCCAAGGGAAAATACTGTCTATCAGAGCAATGTATATTCCGGGGTTCAGAATCAGGAGCAGACATCCTGTCGAGGCAGGGGCTGAGGCCCGGGAATGGAGACTTCATCCAGAGGTGGTGAAGTTGATATGGGACAAATTTGGACCATCAGAAGTGGATCTGTTCGCGCCTCAGAGACGCCCCACTGTCCACTTTGGTTCTCCTCTCACATCCAGCCCCACTGGGGTTGGACGCCATGGTACAGGCTTGGCCGAGGCTTCAGCCTGTCACGATTTCCCCGACGCTCTGCTCCCGGAGTCCTGGAAAGGGTCCGCCAAGAGGGCATCAGTCTACTTCTGGTTGCCCCCATGTGGCCGGCCCGAGTATGGTTCTCAGACATAATTTCACTCCTGATAGCTCGCCATGGCAGATTCCTCTGAGGAGGGATCTGTTGTCTCAGGCGGGGGCACAGTCTTCCACCCTCGCCCAGAGCTGTGGAAACTGTGGGTCTGGCCCCTGAGGGGTTCAGTACCTAAATGCTGGTCTATCAGTGGGGTGGTTGAAACCATACTTAGCTCTAGGGCTCCGCCTACTAGGAGATTATATGGCCTCAAGTGGAATGTGTTCTCCACTTGGTGTAGAGAACATGAAGTAGATCCAGTTAACTGCCCGGTGGCTTCAGTTCTGGAGTTTCTTCAAGATCGCTTTCTGTGGTCTCTCCCTTCCACACTCAAGGTGTACGTGGCTGCCATTTCGGCGCTCCATGCACCACTGGAGTGATGGGCCTCTGGGGAGGCACCAGCTGGTCATTCGCTTTCTCCGTGGGTACATGGAGGATGAGACTCGACAACCAGGTCCAGGGTTCCTGCCTGGGACCTGGCGGTGGTTCTCGAAGGGTTATCCCTGGCCCCCTTCGAACCCCTTCAGTCGGCTTCACCAAGGACCTGACGCTCAAGATGGCTTTTCTCTTAGCTATTACCTCTCTAAAGAGGGTGGGTGATCTTCAAGCCCTGGCAGTGACGCCAGCTTGCTTGGAGTTTGCCCCTGGCGGAGTTAAAGCCATTTTACACCCGAGACCTGGCTATAGTGCCTAAGGTGCCGCCTAACACGGCACGTGCCCACGGTCCTGCAGGCTTTTCATCCTCCACCTTATGTGTCGGCAGAAGAAGAGAGGCTCCATTTGCTCTGCCCTGTCAGAGCTTTGAGCTGCTACTCTCGAGAGGTCCTCTTCTTGGAGGAGGTCGGACCAACTGTTAGTGTGTTTTGGGTCACCTAAGAAGGGGCTCCTGCCTCAAAACAAACCATTAGTAATTGGATTGTTCAGGGCTATTATCTCGCCTACAAGGTGCTAATTTGCCTTCACCTTTGGCCGTGAGGGCTCATTCAACTAGAGGCATGGCGCCCTCTAGGGCTCTCTTTATCGGGAGTACCCCTCCAGGAGATCTGTGAGGCAGCCGGTTGGGCTACCCCGCACACTTTCATCAGGTTTTACAGTCTGCACCTCCCTAGTACGCCTGGCGACGGTGCTCTCGCCCTAGCTGAGTGCCTGAGTTCAGTTTCACCCTAGGGCAGGCCTTTTTCGCGCGTGGCCTAGTGGGCATTCGCTCTCAAAGAGTCGCTTAACGACGCAGTGCGAAGTTCCCTCGAAGGGAACGCCTCGGTTATGACTATAACCCTTGTTCCCTGAGAAGGGAACGAGACACTGCGCCGCCCTGCCACGCCCTCAAGGCCTGAGAGCGGCTTGCTTCATCGCTAGGCTAATGTGTATGTGTGCCGGCGCCACTTTTATGCATCCGTTATGCCGCCACATGTTACGCCATGACGCTAACACCAATCAAGATTGGAATAGTTTCATTCATACTTCAGAGGCGCACGCTAAGGAGCTGCTTCTCAAAGAGTCGCTTAACGACGCAGTGTCTCGCTCCTCTCAGGGAACAAGGGTTATAGTCATAACCCGAGACGTTTTCTATGGCGTTATGAACTGTTTGATAATGGTGGCAGGTGCCAATTTAACAAACGCAGTGACTGATTAAAATGTGCTCTCTCTCTTAAGTGAAGCTTACACTTTCTCTGCAAACCTCCAGTTTGAGTTTCAGCACACTAGGAGAACATCGTCGCTTGTGACAAAATGTTGCCGCCAGCTGCCAGTGTCCATTTGCAGTAATATGGAGAGAATCTAGGAATATGGTTTGAGTGTATGCAGCACAGTTTAATGAAGTGCAGAAAAAGAACGGCTAACAAACCGGCCGCATTAAATAAACCAGCAGAAGCTCCATAAAATGTCCCATATATGGAATTTGGACTTATTCAACCTAATGACACATCGGCCCCCATTGTATGATTTCTGTAGTCTGTAGACTGACCAAACTGCAAAAGTGCAGTTTATTATACAAATGATTTTAATCAGTATTTTTCTGTAAGAATATCTAAACATCCTTAAAACAACAGGATGTGTATGCATTAGATATTAAGACTTGTTTTCCAAGAATCACCATTCTTTACCCAACGTTCTTGTTTAAAGCCTAAATCTCACACAATTCATTTAGATGCATGTTTAAAACAATGGGCTTTGATTTTGTTCAGGATTTTTCATCTTCTTCCACATTGAAATTCCCAGTGTATAATCATCTGTCATAGCATGGTGCATTGATATCATTTATGTCCCTTGTTAAACATCATTTCATATTGGATTGCTGGCTGGTTGCCCACATGTCCAATAACAACTCTTTGTACATAAAAACCTTTGAGTGCTTCCAAAACATGATGCCAAGAGTACCATCAGTATTTAAAGAGTTGGCTAATGCTGTTCAGCCCTTTATGAATGTAACTCATTATTTATGCGTGCCGTTTTATGGTCTTTTTATCAATTGTCAGTTGGTGCCATTGTTTTCTTGTGTCTTTGAAACAAAAGATGTGATGAATCTCTGAATGAGACAATCTTAATGATTGATTTTGAGGCTAAATTAAGAAAGATAATAATAATGATGGTCTCAAAGACATCAAAGTATGAGTATTATTAATGAAGTATTAGGTTTGTGCTAAAGTATTACTTACACATTTGGAGGTCAGCCGCAACAGTGAATGATGTAAAGTAAACAATAAATAAATCAACAGCAATATTCCCGTTTGTCCACTGAGAGAAAGAAATAGAAGTGTAAAGTGTATTTAAATGCTTCTTTGTTTAGGATCAGTGTATTTTTCACAGTTATAAAATGTATTTAAATGTTGTTATTGACCCTCCTGTGGATTTGAAGAATGGCGCCTCACTTTGGTACTCGCGGTCATTTCTGACCGGAAGGGTCAGATGTGTTACACTTTTATTTATTTTTTGATGATGATAATGATGATAATGATACTATTCTTCTTAAAATTATGCATTTATTTTGGGATTTTATGGTGTTTTAATCTTATGTAAAATTCCCCATTAATTTGCAATTAATTGTGTGTGTGCGTGTTTGTGTTTATGTTTGTATGTGTGTGTGTTTCTGTGTGTGTGTGTTTGTGTGTGTGTCTGTGTGTGTGTGTGTGTGTGTGTGTGTGTGTGTGTTTATGTGTGTGTGTGTTTGTGTTTGTGTGTGTGTGTGTTTCTGTGTGTGTGTGTTTGTGTTTATGTTTGTATGTGTGTGTGTTTCTGTGTGTGTGTGTTTGTGTCTGTGTGTGTGTGTGTGTGTTTATGTGTGTGTGTGTTTGTGTGTGTGTGTTTCTGTGTGTGTGTGTTTGTGTTTATGTTTGTATGTGTTTGTGTGTGTGTGTGTGTGTGTGTGTGTGTGTGTGTTTATGTGTGTGTGTGTTTGTGTTTGTGTGTGTGTGTGTTTATGTGTGTGTGTGTTTGTGTTTGTGTGTGTGTGTGTGTTTCTGTGTGTGTGTGTTTGTGTTTATGTGTGTGTGTGTTTGTGTTTGTGTCTGTGTGTGTGTGTGTGTGTGTTTGTGTTTGTGTGTGTTTCTGTGTGTGTGTGTTTGTGTTTGTGTGTGTGTGTGTGTGTGTGTTTATGTGTGTGTGTGTGTGTTTGTTTATGTGTGTGTGTGTGTGTTTATGTGTGTGTGTGTGTGTGTTTGTTTATGTGTGTGTCTGTGTATGTTTGTGTGTGTGTGTGTTTGTTTGTATGTATGTGTGTGTGTTTGTGTGTGTGTCTGTGTGTGTGTTTGTATGTGTGTGTTTGTGTCTGTGTGTGTGTGTGTGTGTTTGTATGTATGTGTGTGTGTGTTTGTGTGTGTGTGTGTGTGTGTGTGTGTTTGTATGTGTGTGTGTTTTTTGTATGTGTGTTTGTGTGTGTCTGTGTGTTTGTATGTGTGTGTGTTTTTTTGTATGTGTGTGTATGTGTGTCTGTGTGTTTGTATGTGTGTGTGTGTGTGTTTGTGTCTGTGTGTGTGTGTGTGTGTGTGTGTGTGTGTGTGTGTGTGTGTGAGTGTGTATTTATCACTTTGTGGGGACCAAATGTCCCCATAAGGATAGTAAAACCAGAAATTTTTGACCTTGTGGGGACATTTTGTCGGTCCCCATGAGGAAAACCGCTTATAAATCATACTAAATTATGTTTTTTGAAAATGTAAAAATGCAGAATGTTTTCTGTGAGGGTTAGGTTTAGGGGTAGGGTTAGGTTTAGGGGATAGAATATAAAGTTTGTACAGTATAAAAACCATTATGTCTATGGAAAGTCCCCATAAAACATGGAAACACAACTGTGTGTGTGTGTGTGTGTGTGTGTGTGTGTGTGTGTGTGTGTGTGTGTGTGTGTGTGTGTGTGTGTGTGTGTGTGTGTGTGTGTGTGTGTGTGTGCTTGTTTGCAGATAATTTTGTTAGGCTCATTAGCATCTCCTTTGCCTTTAACTTTCTCGTCTCCATGGTAACTCACCCCACATGCTTAAGGCTTGTAAAACAATCTACAACCTAATTTATGTGCGCTCCCCTCCCGATTGGATACCTGCATTAAATACACACACATCTGCAGTTATGATGCTCCGAGAAACCTCAGAACACCTGCAAACATTACATTTTACTAAAGCTAATTGAATTATAATAAGGCATATGATCACAGCTGGCCAGAAATAGACTCTATTGTTAGAAATTGCCAATTAACTGCAGATGAAATGCTGCTGACTACCAGAACATTTTTAAAGACATGTTGAGAAATGTGTGCATGTCAGCACAGTGGAAAAAACAAGTTCATCTTAATCGACAGCATTTGTGTCATAATGTTGATTACCACAAAAATAAATTTGTCCCTTCCCCCGTTATCTTTTAAAAAAGCAAAAATGTAGGTTCCAGTGAGACACTTACAATGGAAGTCAATGGGGTCTTTGGAGGGTTTAATGGCAGAAATGTGACGCTTATAATGTTTTAAAAGCACTTACATTCTTCTGTTAAAACTAATGTATTATTAGAGCCGTAAAGTGGTTTGAATTGTCGCTTTTGCACCATTTAGGGTATTAGGGTTTACGCCATTATGTTGTCATGGCAACAAAGTTGTAAAATTGTCTGTATCTTTCCACAGATGTGGTCAGTGAGTGATTTAATGACAGTAAAATCATGTTAACACACATATTGTTTATGTCTTATGTCTATACTGTTGAAACAGTATTTTAATGTTTACAGATTAAACCCCAATGACTTGCATTGGAAGTGTCTCACTGGAACACACGTTTAAAGAAAAGGAGGGACGAGTCGAAATACATTTTTGTGGTACATTATACATACATTATAACACAAATGCTGTCGACTGATCTGAACTTGGATTGAACCCGGAATGACTATACTGCTGTATTGACCAATCAGTATTCAGGACTGGATGTGTCCCTTTTATAATTTCTATCTAATTTCCAGAATAAAGTTTGTGTTTGAGTTTGGCCTCATTTGAGCATCTAATGCTTCTCTATGCGGGATGTCATTAATGTATTGTCATGTCCATTTGTCTGTTTCTGTTGTCTGATGGAGTCACTGGTCACATCTCAGGACAGTGTTTCGGTTGGCATTAGTTGCGCTTGACTTCTAACACTTACTCTGGACATTCTTTAACTAGGCTTCCCTGATTCAGACTTTCAAACATTGAGCACGTTTACATGCACAATCTCACATCAATTGCGCTTAATAAGCCAACAATGACTAAGATCATTTAAACGCTTTAATCGAGGTAAGGACATAAAAGGTTTAAGGCACACATAGACTTTTGCCCATTACCCCAATTCCATGTTGCATGTAAACGGCCTGACAGGTGTCTTTAACTGTTACTCATGAACCATAAAATAAACATATACTTAGCTGTTACTCACTATATTTTTGTCTGTGAGTAAAACAAATAGTCTGGTTGTATTTTACTCTTTGAGAGCTTTCCAACAACATATGACACATGAATATTTGATGAGATTGATAGTTTTACCGATTGCAATAATACATACATTGCAAAATTATTAATACATTATCAAAACAGAAAATTTCTGATTTCTGCAAATTTCAAAGCACTTGTTCAGTTTTGGTCATAATGCCTGCATGCATTGGAAAATAGAGCTTCTGAGCTTTCAAACGATACATATTTTGTGTTTGTCAAGACTGTCGTTTTTTAATATTTTGACAATTACATTAGTTTCTCATGGGCCATAATATCCTAGCAACTGCTTAGCAACGTACCAGAACACCCCAGCAACTGCTTAGCAACCAACCAGAAAACCCTAGCAACAAACAATTACATCCTAGCAACTGTTGTCAACCAACCAATACAATGTAACGTAAAAGACAGTGATTGCCAGTGCTACAGCGCTACTTGTTAAAAGAGTTGCAATACAACGTAACATAAAAGACAGTGATTGACAGTGCTACAGCGCTACTTGTTAAAAGAGTTACAATACAACGTCACATAAAAGACAGTGATTGACAGTGCTACAGCGCTACATGTTAAAAGAGTTGCAATACAACGTCACATAAAAGACAGTGATTGGCAGTGCTACAGCGCTACTTGTTAAAAGAGTTGCAATACAACGTAACATAAAAGACAGTGATTGACAGTGCTACAGCGCTACTTGTTAAAAGAGTTACAATACAACGTAACATAAAAGACAGTGATTGACAGTGCTACAGCGCTACATGTTAAAAGAGTTGCAATACAACGTAACATAAAAGACAGTGATTGACAGTGCTACAGCGCTACTTGTTAAAAGAGTTACAATACAACGTAACATAAAAGACAGTGATTGGCAGTGCTACAGCGCTACTTGTTAAAAGAGTTACAATACAACGTAACATAAAAGACAGTGATTGGCAGTGCTACAGCGCTACTTGTTAAAAGAGTTACAATACAACGTAACATAAAAGACAGTGATTGGCAGTGCTACAGCGCTACTTGTTAAAAGAGTTACAATACAACGTAACATAAAAGACAGTGATTGGCAGTGCTACAGCGCTACTTGTTAAAAGAGTTACAATACAACGTAACATAAAAGACAGTGATTGACAGTGCCACAGCGCTACTTGTTAAAAGAGTTACAATACAACGTAACATAAAAGACAGTGATTGGCAGTGCCACAGCGCTGCTTGTTAAAAGAGTTACAATACAGCGTAACATAAAAGACAGTGATTGGCAGTGCCACAGCGCTGCTTGTTAAAAGAGTTACAATACAACGTAACATAAAAGACAGTGATTGGCAGTGCCACAGCGCTACTTGTTAAAAGAGTTACAATACAGCGTAACATAAAAGACAGTGATTGGCAGTGCCACAGCGCTACTTGTTAAAAGAGTTACAATACAACGTAACATAAAAGACAGTGATTGGCAGTGCCACAGCGCTGCTTGTTAAAAGAGTTACAATACAACGTAACATAAAAGACAGTGATTGGCAGTGCCACAGCGCTACTTGTTAAAAGAGTTACAATACAGCGTAACATAAAAGACAGTGATTGGCAGTGCCACAGCGCTACTTGTTAAAAGAGTTACAATACAACGTAACATAAAAGACAGTGATTGGCAGTGCCACAGCGCTGCTTGTTAAAAGAGTTACAATACAACGTAACATAAAAGACAGTGATTGACAGTGCTACAGCGCTACTTGTTAAAAGAGTTACAATAAAATGTAATACAAATATATCGATGTAGCAATGTTTCATGCTATACTGCTACTTGTTGGTGGGTAAGTAACACTTTGTAGTGTCGCTACTTTTAGTTAGTTACTCCCCTACACTTTATTCAAGTATATAATATAGAATACTGACTGACATTCAGACATTGTAGCGAACGAGTCTCAGTGATGAAACCTCATCAAGTGTCGTCCCTCACTGGCGTTCTCTCTCAAACATTCTTGAATAGTGAATACAATGACAATTCAAACCTCATTACAGAGAGACGGCCATCCCGATGAGGACGCACTGACTCGATGTAAGACTTTAGATGGGTGACTCTCTGATCCTACGTCCCCTTTATAGGGACATTGAGTATAATGAGTTAAGATGCATTTGTGAGAGGCTCTGTCACTTGGATTTGAGATAAATGGACTTGATGGTCGATGTGGTAGCGAATATTAAACTGTACACTTTATAGGGAGGTTTTGTGGCTATTAAGAGCAAGAGTCGTAGAGTGCTTTATGTCTTCTGGACAACTATTGATTTTAGTACCGAATAGAAACTTACAATAAAGCTGCAGTGGGACTTTCTCATCCATTTCAGTGAAATCAATAGGCACTAGAGACAACTTACAAAGTAGGTTTTCTAAGTCTATTTGTGCTCTGAATAAACTACTTGAAATACTTGACCAACTCATTGTAAGTAGGGCAAAATGCACTAGCAACCACCCATAACACCCTAACGACCACCCAGAACGCCCTAGCAACCAACCAGAACGCCCTAGCAAACACCCATAATGCCCTAGCAACCACCCATAATGCCCTAGCAACCACCCAGAATGCTCTAGCTACCACCCAGAAGGCCTTGGCTACCACCCAGCATGCCTAAGCGACAACCCAGAACATCCTAGAAACCACCCAGAATGCAAATATGCACTTGCAACTGTCAAATTTCCTCCAGGAAATGCATTTGTTTATATAAGGCTTGGAACCCTGTATTACACAGCTCTCTGGAATACTTGATTCTAATTAGTCGATTAAATAGTGGACCAATCAGATAATATTATCATAGGAATCATCCTGAACTACCCAAACAACCTACCAACCACCCAAACAATCTAGCAACTACCCAGAATACCTTAGTAACCACCCAGGATGCACATAATGCCCAAGCAACCACCCAGAAGACATTAGCAACCAGCCAGTAAGCCTTATCAACCACCCAAACACCCTAGCAACCACCCAGAATTCCCATAATGCCCTAGTAGCCACCTAGAATTCCCATAATGCCCTAGAACCCACTCAGAATGCTCTAGCAACCATCCTGAACCCCCTGTCAACTATCCAAACTACCTTTCAATGACCCAGAATGCCTTAGCAACCACCCAGCATGCCCTAGCAACCACTCAGAATGCTCTTGCAACCATCCTAGAATGCCCATAATGCAAAAGCAACCATCCAGAATGCCCTAGCAACCAACTAGAATACCTATAATGCCCTAGCACCCACTCAGAATGCTTTACCAACCATCCTGAAGGCCCTAGAAACTACCCTAACAACCTAGCAACCACTCAGTATGCCTTAGCAACCCTAGCAACCACCCAGAATGCCCTAGCAGCCACCCAGAATGCCCATAATGCCCTATCAACCACCCAGAATGCCATAGCAACCACCCAGAAGGCCCTAGCAGCCACCCAGAATTCCCATAAGGCCCTAGCAACCACTCAGAATGCTTTGCCAACCATCCTGAAGGCCCTAGAAACTACCCTAACAACCTAGCAACCACTCAGTATGCCTTAGCAACCCTAGCAACCACCCAGAATGCCCATAATGCCCTAGCAACCACTCAGAATGCTCTAACTACCACGCATTTGCTACCGCCCAGCATGCCCAAGAAACTACCCACAAACACCCAAGCAACCACCCAGAATGCAAATATGCCCTTGAAAATGACCTCCAGGAAATTAATTTGTTTATATAAGGCTGGGAACCCTGTATTACACAGCTCTCTGGAATACTTGATTCTAATTGGTTGATTAAATAATGGACCAATCAGATAATATTGTGTTGATGATATAGATGAGCAAACATTGTGAATATTGCTATGATTATTGTAATTGTTTTTAAACGCTTTTTATTTGTCCATTAGGTTTTACTAAAGTCACCTAGTCAGCAATGAGATGAAATGTAGTCTTTTGCATTTATCCTTTTACATGAGTTATCCTGAAACAAACACAGAAGGCTTCAATTACAGAAACAGATTGTGAAGCTTGTGATTATTTCCAGCATCTAATTATCTGTAAGCAGAGATTTAATTGGCCCACACTAACGGCCAGATTACACACAGAATGTGTGTTAATTAATATATTACTGTGAGATTTTATGAAGCAGATGGAAGAATTTAATGCATGATATATATATATATATATATATTAGTATAATAATTATATAAATAATAATAATAATTCTAATTATTATGAAAGCAAAGTGGAACATTCTTTAAATGCCGAGAGTAAGGATGTTTTTAAAGAGTTCTCAGAGGAAATCTCTTCATTTCATATTCACATTTATCCTCTCTCTCCATAATTCGGTTATCCATCTGCAACAATCTTTCCTACAAAACGTCACCTTGAATATCAGCACCAACAACATCAACAGCTAAAGAACAATTTCAGGGCAGATTTTGCAAGATGTTGTCGCTTTCTGTTGTGCTGTCAGTGGCGGGCGAGAGATGAGAGGAAATGGAAAACTAATGAAGTGGAAATGACATCGAGAAGAGCCACAGAGATAAGAGGAGTGGCGGTGACTGGGATGTGACCTTTCTCCTGGGCTGTGCATCGGAACGGTCCAATGTGATTCCTGGAATAGTGTTCGGATGAATAATTGAAATATAGATGCATGATATAAGTGATCTCACTTGTTTGATGTCTCGCTGGCCCAGACGCTCTTCAAAACATCATATCGGTCTGACTGTCTGCACTCGATATGAGATATGAAGTGACAATACCAGTTAAATCAAACAGCATGAAATAGAAAACATGCATAAAGAGTGAGGGAACAGACAGAGGGATGACAACACAAGAGCTGCTGTAGATATAGATGTGAGATGAAGAATAAAAGGCAAATGAGATGAGGAGAAAATGAAGCAAAGTTCTGTTTGAGGAGAACTGGACGTGAGCACAAATGACAAGTGATGATCATACTTGGCTTTAGCAGTGAAAAAATAAATAAATAATATAAAATGATTTTTACATGGTTTGCCAAGGTGTATTACCATGGTACAAAAAAAAGCTTTTTCCATAGACTAAGTCCCAGACTAAATGTAACCACCCCGGACACCCTAGCAACCCCACACACACAACCTAGTAACGACTCAGAATGCCCTAGCAACCACCAAGAATGCCTTAGCAACTACCAAGAATGCCTTAGCAACCTCCCAGTATGCCATAGAAACCACCAGTAAGCCCTAGCAACCATCCAAAATGCCTTAGCAACCACTAAAATCACCCTAGTGTTCACGAAAACTCCCTTGCCCGCCACTCAAAACTGCCTAGCAACCACCCAGAACATCCTAGCAACCACACAGGATGCCTTAGTAACCACCAAAAACACCCCAGTGACCACAGAGAACTCCCTAGCAACCACCCAGAACACCCTAGTGACCACCAAGAAGGCCTTGGCAACAAAACAGAACACCTTAGTGGCCACAGAGTGTGCCTTAGCTACACCCAGAATGCCCTAGCAACCACCCAGAATGCCCTAGGCCCTAGCAAACATCCAGAAGGCCATTACAACGACACAGAACATCCTTGCAACCATCCAGAACACCCTAATGACCACCAAGAATGCCCAGGCAACCACCCAATGGCAACCATTCAGAACAACCTATTGACCACCGAGAGTGCCCTAGCTACCATCCAGAATGGCTAAATAAACACAACGAAAGCCCAAAACGCCCTAGTAACCACCCAGAATGCCCTAGGTATCATCCAGAATGCCATAACAACAACACAGGACACCTTAGCAACCAACCAGAACACCCTTGCAACCACCGATAACCTCTTAGAAACTACACAGAGCATCCTTTTAACCAACTAGAACGCCTTAGTAACCAAACAGAAAACCTAGCCACCACAGAAAACACCTTAGCAACCACAGAGAACATCTTAGCAACCACCCAGAAAACCTAGCCATCATTGAGAACTTCCTAGCAACCACCCAGAACACCCTAGCAACCACCCAGAATGCACCCAAAATGCCTTAGCAACCACTAAAATCACCCTAATGTTCACAAAAACTCCCTTGCCCGCCACTCAAAACTGCCTAGCAACCACCCAGAACATCCTAGCAACCACGCAGGATGCCTTAGTAACCACCAAAAACACCCCAGTGACCACAGAGAACACCCTAGCAACCACCCAGAATGCACCCAAAATGCTTTAGCAACCACTAAAATCACCCTAGTGTTCACGAAAACTCCCTTGCCCGCCACTCAAAACTGCCTAGCAACCACCCAGAACATCCTAGCAACCACCCAGGATGCTTTAGTAACCACCAAAAACACCCCAGTGACCACAGAGAACACCCTAGCAACCACCCAGAACACCCTAGTGACCACCAAGAATGCCTTGGCAACAAAACAGAACACCTTAGTGGCCACAGAGAATGCACTAGCAGCACTGCGGTTTTGCACAGGCAAGCTCACATTTGTCCTGAAATGTAAATATCTAGTAATTATTATTATGTAATTAAATGTTAACAATACACAACCTGATAACACAACGACTTGTACCATCTCAAATGGAGACATGTCATAATGTAAGTGCTCAGTGTCGATCTGCTTATTTGTTCAGAGGCGCCTGAATCATTCTGTTATGAGGAAACCGATGTGTCAAAGAGCTTCAGTATAGTCCGGGTTTAATATATTTTTCAAAGTCTTTCATATCTCCATCATAACCTTCATCATCAGCTCCTCATACACTCTGTCCTCTCCAAGAAACCACATCTCATCTTCTGAATTCGGCATAAAAAGAAAGAAACCAGGCGGATTGTTAGATCGTTCTAGATCAGCAATACGGATCAGGGCGTCTCATATTTCATTTGTATTATTTTACCTTCTGTCATGTCGTCCTTACAAGAATGTCACTCTACACTGTGGATTACTTTCGGGGATTCAGATATCAAATTACATTGTATTTTCACTGTACTGAGAGGGATAGAGACCCAATATCAACAGTCCCAAAGAAGGAAGTGCAGCAGAAATAACTATAAAGTTGTCTCTCGTTTTACTCTAGCCCGTTCATTGTGTTAGCATAGTTTTAATGGTTGAATATTCAGCGGTTGTGGCGGTGACAGCACTAGCGAGTGTATCCGTGGGGTTGTGATCCGCGCAGCAGGGGGTGAGCTCTCGGCGGCCGCTGTCGTCTGTGTGTTTGGGCTCAGAGAGAAAGTACTTGAGAGAAGCTGGTGTGGTGACAGTCCATCTCGCCGTGGGGGTCCCATCCGTGTGAATCCCAGTTTCTCATGCCGTGATGTCACCAGTGTGTGTGTGTGCGCCTGTTAACTGTGAAAGGTGAAAGATTGAAGTATTCTTGGTAACTTCAGTATTTTAGAGGAAGTTGCAGGTGGTTCAGGAGTTTAGCACCATGGTGCAAACTTTATTCTTAACCTAACTATTGTCTTAAGAAACTGCACCCTATGTTTGTCCTTCGGGTCATTTTGACCCGTGTTGACACCCAGTTGCTCCTGAGACCTGAGCGTGACTGCTGTGTGCATTTTCCATTTCACTTTTTGATTTAAAACTAGCAGCATCTAATAAACATGCAAAATAAATATTCTAGAGCAATTTGTTTTCAAAAGAATGTATGTCCTCATATGTGGACAGTGGGACTACCGGAAAGCAGTTTTGGGTCATCTCCCTGCCTTCCTCGACCTGGGAGGAGACAGGAGGGTAAAAACAACAACAAAAACAAAATAGGCGAAGGAAAGTCCGACACGGAGCAACAGACAGAGAGAGAGAGAAAAAAACTCACTCACCGGTTCTCTGATGCGCCGTTGCACGGTCCTCTCAGGCAGACGGCGTGCGGTCCGGAGTCAGACCGACACCCAGCGGACAAACGCCCCTCCCGTGGGGACACTCCTCCACCCCTGGCAGTGGCCCTACCGCTCCAGGCGGTCGGGGAATCTCTTCCCTCCTCCCCTCACAGACGCCGGTCTTCTCGACCCCTCCGTGTTTCTGGGGGACGGCAGGGCACTCCTCCACCCCAGGCAGCGGCTCCTTCGCTCCAGGTGGTCGGGGAGTCCAGTCCCCACTCGCCTCGCAGATGGCAGCCGTTCTCCTCGTCCGGGCGGTCGGGCTACTTCGTCCCCCGGCGGATGGCAGCGGCACTCCCCTGGGTTGGACGGCAGTGTTGTGGACTCCGCGACTGGCATCCCTCCTCCTTCCTGGGTTTCGGCACCAGTGTAAAGGGGTTAATCAGAATACTGTTACTTTCAAAAAGTATTTTGATTACTGAAGAGATTACTTTGCCTTTTATAGTCATTTGCTTAATTTAATATTGTAAGGGGGTTAAGATGGGCAAGGAGGAGGCGAGAACCGGCTCTCTCTCTCGAACCGTCGTCACCGGCCGCCTTTATCCCTCACACGCCCCATCAGGCCGATTGGGGACCGGGTGTGCGACATTCTAGCCCGGCCCCTCCCCTCTCCAAAAGGCCAGGGTACCACTGGCATGACAGCAGCTTCTCTCAGTGGGACTCGGCGTGGAACACGACACAAATGTTTGTTATGTTTTTTTAACGTTTAATCGTGCCGAGTTGGACGAGCGACGTCCATGGAGAGCGAGGCCGGCAGAAGGAGAACAGTAAGGATTGACACCTGTGGGAAATGATCTCTAACCGCTGTTCTGTGTTTCAGTGAGAGCTGGAGGGGGATCAAATGGGTGTCCAGACTGCCGGAGGGGAGAGAGAGAGACGAACACAGCCGAGTTTGTGTTGTGGGTGCATGTTGTGCTAAAAAGCCAATACTTTGTGTTACAAAGTACGGTCAATAAAAGACTGCGTGGTTTGTTTACCCAGCTGCCATTTCCTCCTTATAAACAGAACAAGATACCTGTCACAGTTGTGCCGAACCCCGGGATTTGGAGGAAGTGGGAGCCGAGTAAACAATACACGCAGTCTTTTATTGACAGTACTTTGTAACAGTACTGTTAGAGATCATTTCCCACAGGTGTCAATCCTTACTGTTCTCCTTCTGCCGGCCTCGCTCTCCGCGGACGTCGCTCGGCCAACTCGGCACCATTAAAGGTTAAAAAAACATAACAAACATTTGTGTCGTGTTCCACACCGAGTCCCACTGAGAGAAGCTGCTGTAGAAGTTCAGTTCATGACAGATATTTGTTGAGACTGTTGGTGTTGTAAGTTGACGTGGCAGAACGCCTCGTGAAAACTGAAGTCTTGCAGTGAAAGCGGTGTACTGTATCTGAAACCACAAGAGCATACTGTCAGGAAACTGTGCCGAAACTCACTGCTCCTCTTTTTTTGGGTGAGCAGTTCCTTTACGAAATGTGAATTTTCCATAACGTGTACATGGATCACCACTAAAAGACTATTTATGTAACGGTAACACTTTACAAAAATGTTGTATTTTTTAACATTAGTTTAGCAGAGTAGTTCAAATAAAATAATCTTGATTAATTTGATCTTCAACATTATTCACCCTCATGATATTCCAGATGTGTGTGACTTTCTTTCTTCTGCAGAACACAAATGAAGATTTTTTATAAGAATATTTCAGCTCTGTAGGTCCGTACAATGCAAGTAAAAAGTGGCCAGAGCTTTGAAGCTCCAAAAAGCACATAAAGGCAGCATAAAAGTCATCCATACGACTCCAGTGGTTTAATTCATGTCTTCAGGAGCGATATGATAAATGTGGGTGAGTTACATTATTATACACTATAAATCTCCACTTTCACTTTCACATTTCTTTTTTTTTCTACAATGTGAAAGTGAAAGTGGAGATTTATAAAAAAAGTTTTTAAACAAAAACAAAGAAGACTCTATATAATATATGTAATTTGTTTTATTTATTTTTGATTATTAGAAAAAATTATGATTTATTTTTTATTACATTTTTTTTTATTTTCCTCTATTTAAATTATTTAAAAAAAATGGCAAAACAAATATCTGGAAAAATATAACATTATTAATTTGTATTTAATTACATTTTTCATTATTAGTAGTTGTATTGTTTATTAAAATTATACTTTTTTTTTTTTATAAAAATATATTTTTTAAAGAATAAAATTTTTTGGTTAAAGTATCACTTTTATATGTTAACATTAGTTAATGCATTAGTAACTAGATGAACTAACAATAAGCATTTGTGTTTATACAAGAGTAATAATGCTGTAGAAGATGATTTATATGCATTTTATATATTTATTAAAGCTTAAAAAAATTATATATATACAGTATATACATTTTTTTTTATTTTTTTAAAGCTGCATATTTAATGTAATGATTTAAATTAAACACCATTTTTGTTGGCTTTTACAAACTGAGGAATAAGTCATTTTATTATTTTATTATTTCTCTTATTTCTGTGGTAGTTGTCAGCATGTTACAGATACTGTACAGCTTTACTGAACCCAGAACATTCCTTTAATTTATTGAAATTATTCAAGCAGTCACACTGTAACCTTTTACAGCATTGCATCCGGCTGTAGCAACATAGTAAAAGGGGTAAAACGAGGGTGTAAATAAATGCGCACTGATGCATGCTGGACTTTGACTGATCATTTAACATCAACTATCTTATTAACACATGATAATCATGACACAAACCTTCTTCTCATCTCTGGAGTGGCAGGTGTGAAGCAGGAGACATGCACGCCTGAGAGTCTCACAGCATGTGTTCATGTCATAGAAACACCCCGTTCTGTTCACAACGGGATCCCAGCACGTCCTGCTACTCTTTCACTGTGTCTCGGTGGTGCTTCTGCTCTCTGTTAATACCTGTGTGTCTGTGGGGACTCTCGCACCCCCTGAAATTAACACGACAGGCAATGACAGTGCGAGGATCGCTCGCACATCACGACTGCGTGATAATTACAGTTAATATAGACTTTCTGAGAAGAGAGCGTTTGTTCTGAATACAAAGAAGTTAAGTTTGTTATCTAAAGGTTATTCATGTGCAAAGTTGAGATCTGTTAAACTACATATTTTCAGAATTGACAAGCGTGTTGCTTTAATGACTAGTCGTTGTTAAAGGGATAGCTCACCGAATAAATGACAATTATGCCATCATTTACTCACCCTCATGTAGTTCCAAACCTGTATGCCTTTCTTCTGTGGAACATAAAAGAAGATGTTAGCCTCAGTCACCATTCACTTTCATTATATGGAATGAAAACATCCACGAAAGTAAGAAAAGACACTCACGGCCATTTCATTGGGGGCATTCACAAAGGGCACATCTTTGCATTTTGTGACTATTTTGTGACGCAGTGCTCATGTTGCAAGATTCAGCCGAGAAGAACACAATCCATTGTGTTGGACATCTAGTCAATGTTAATATTCATCTTCAGGGCGAGTTTGTTCATCCTTGCTGTTTTCAAGTTTTTAGAAACAATTACCATTTTTATGCACATTATATGTCTTTAACCTCTCCGAGAATTTAATTATTCTCACAGGTTTGTGTTTTATTATTTTGCGTAGGCGTAATTTCTGATTCATTTTCCCACCTGCCAAGCATCTGTGCGCGCAAGCGAAGGTCTAATCCGATTACTTTAATAAAACAAGCTGCATGTTGGTTCTCTAAAACTTACTACTTGTCTTTATTTAAACACTTAATGATTGATTTAAAGGGATAGTTCACCCAAAACTTTTAATTGCCATCATTTACTCACCTCCATGTTGTTCCAAACCTCTATGCCTTTCTGTCTTCAGTGGAACAGGAAATTAGATGTTCAGCAGAATGTTCCCGCTGTTCTTTTCCAGCAAATGACAATTATTTTAAATGAATGGTTTTAAACAAAAAACATGCGCATAATTTTATTACATTTTCATAAAAATGTATTTGTTTTTTTCTTAGAAAATGACACAAAATGATCAGAAAAAAAACAACTATTTATTTAAAATATTAGAGAAATAACATAAAATGATCAGAAAAAAACAACTATTTATTAAATTTATTTTAATTAAAGTGTAACTTTATTTATTTAAATTATTAGAAAAATGACACAAAATGATCAGAAAAAACAACTGTTTATTTAATTTATTTTAAAAATAGTTGTAAATTCTGCTGAACATCTCTTTTTGTGTTCCATGGAAGAAAGTTATACAAGTTTTGGAACGACACAAAGGTAGCAAAATGATGACAATATACATTTTTGTATGAACTATTCTGTCCAACACTAAAGATAGCACACACACACACACACACCTGCGCTCTGGTGACATTTCCTTTCCGCCTCAGGTGGCAGCCATCAATGTCACTCATGAGGCGGCCGCACTCTCTAATCGCAGTTCAGGGCTGCACTTTGGTCATTAATCAGCCCGCGGCGTCCTAAATTAGATGGCCTCGTCAGACATGCTAGCAGTTAGCAAAGTCTGAAGAGACACGGCACAGTTAGAGCGACACGATGTTAGCTCACAAAGAAAATATGCAGAAAAGGACAGTGAACACCCCTTCCAAGTCCAGCGCTATTTTTAATCACTCACTTCATAGACTTCAAAGCATTCTGCAGTGCTGACGCGCATCATGTGATGACCCTTTACTCGTGCTGACGCGAGTCATGTGATGACCCTTTACTCGCGCTGACGCGAGTCATGTGATGACCCTTTACTCGTGCTGACGCGAGTCATGTGATGACCCTTTACTCGTGCTGACGCGCGTCATGTGATGACCCTTTACTCGTGCTGACGCGAGGTCATGTGATGACCCTTTACTCGCGCTGACGCTGGCCATGTGATGACCCTTTACTCGCGCTGACGCGAGTCATGTGATGACCCTTTACTCGTGCTGACGCGAGTCATGTGATGACCCTTTACTCGCGCTGACGCGAGTCATGTGATGACCCTTTACTCGCGCTGACGCGAGTCATGTGATGACCCTTTACTCGCGCTGACGAGAGTCATGTGATGACCCTTTACTCGCGCTGACGCGAGTCATGTGATGACCCTTTACTCGCGCTGACGAGAGTCATGTGATGACCCTTTACTCGCGCTGACGCGAGTCATGTGATGACCCTTTACTCGCGCTGACGAGAGTCATGTGATGACCCTTTACTCGCGCTGACGCGAGTCATGTGATGACCTTTTACTCGCGCTGACGCGAGTTATGTGATGACCCTTTACTCGCGCTGACGCGAGTCATGTGATGACCCTTTACTCGCGCTGACGCGAGTCATGTGATGACCCTTTACTCGCGCTGATGAGAGTCATGTGATGACCCTTTACTCGCGCTGACGCGAGTCATGTGATGACCCTTTACTCGCGCTGACGAGAGTCATGTGATGACCCTTTACTCGCACTGACGCGAGTCATGTGATGACCTTTTACTCGCGCTGACGCGAGTTATGTGATGACCCTTTACTCGCGCTGACGCGAGTCATGTGATGACCCTTTACTCGCGCTGACGCGAGTCATGTGATGACCCTTTACTGGCGCTGATGAGAGTCATGTGATGACCCTTTACTCGCGCTGACGCGAGTCATGTGATGACCCTTTACTCGCGCTGACGAGAGTCATGTGATGACCCTTTACTCGCGCTGACGCGAGTCATGTGATGACCCTTTACTCGCGCTGACGCGAGTCATGTGATGACCCTTTACTCGCGCTGACGAGAGTCATGTGATGACCCTTTACTCGCGCTGACGAGTCATGTGATGACCCTTTACTCGCGCTGACGCGAGTCATGTGATGACCCTTTACTCGCGCTGATGAGAGTCATGTGATGTCCCTTTACTCGCGCTGAGGAGAGTCATGTGATGACCCTTTACTCGCGCTGACGCGAGTCATGTGATGACCCTTTACTCGCGCTGACGCGAGTCATGTGATGACCCTTTACGAGTATAAATATCACTTCTGCACATTAATCATTGCTCTTCACAATCATAAAAGTGACCGATTATGCTTTCAAATGGCAATTTCTCTGAAAGGTGCGGAGTTTAGATCCCTGAAATTATGACTATTTTCATGCATTTTGTTGAATTTGATCATTTTCCACGGCACACTAGTGTTTTGGGAAACGCTGCTCTGTAGGACTGTGTTATAAAGTGTACTGACAGGCCAAACCAAACCTGTGACATCACTTTACCTGCACTTCCTGTTTGAGAGGACAGATATAATGCTCTTTAGATTCAGAATCAGCTAATGTGTGATGAATAACTCTATCTCTCTTCCTTTCACAGCTGTACTTCAGGTGTCAATATCACTCAATAAAGTGGAATTAAGTGTTGGAGAATCCAAATTCTTCACCTGCACAGGTAAAAACTCACCCGCTGAACTCTGTGTGATAATAACCATAAATATAGGAATTCAAGATGAACCAATTTAAAACCTTTGCTCTGATTTCACCTTTGAAATGTCGTTTTTTATTGTAGTATTAATGTATTTATTTATGATTGATCCATTCTTTGCTATTCACTCTGTTTTCAGTGCTTTGTAATGCGTCCGTTTTAGCACTCGCTACACTTCACTTCCCACCTGTTGATTTCTCCTGTTGGAACGCCGTTTGACAGCAAAGTGATTAACTTTTTCAACGGCCGATTACCCGCGCTGAAGACACAGTATTGCCATGAATATCTTTCCACCTTTTCCTGCAACACCTGCCCCTAAATGCATTCGTTTCAGCCTGACATGAATCTGATTAGAGAACGAGTCGACAGAGCTCTGTCAATATATAGCGTGAGACAAATGTATCAGAGCGTAAATGTGAGGTGCATTAAAGGGTGTGGGCCGGGGGTAAATACATACAATAAATCATTTCCTAAAGACTTAAGACATGGCAATATTCCAGCAGTTGGATACTCAATACACTTTCTTTCTAAGTAGAAAGGGATCACAGACTTCTGAGATCAACGTTTGGGATTATCTGAGGTTAGATCAAATATTTTCTCCACACAGAATCTGTGCACTTCACATTTTCTCATGAGACTGTGGGGTAAAATCAACCAGTTAAATACCGACGTGTTTGCTAAATAATTTTTCGTGTCTCGTTGTTCATTTTGCGGCAGTTTCCTGGTGTAATGAACACTAAAGGCTAGCTATGACTTTTATTCACTTTTTTATACACAAATCATGAGTAAAGCCTTTTTTCCCCATGTGTGTCAAACATGTTGAGTGATCCAAACATCATCTGCAGCCTGAAACTGAACTTTTGATCAGATTTTAGGAGTGAACGCACTTAACTGCATAGAGAGCTATAGGATGCTCCCTTGCTCCCTATTTAGTGCATGACTTAACCTCCAGTGTGCTGTCTGTCTGCACCGGTCTCAGAACAGTTATAGGAGAGCTATAGGATGCTCCCTTGCTCCCTATTTAGTTCACGACTTAACCTCCAGTGCGCTGTCTGTCTGCACTGGTCTCAGAACAGTTATAGGAGAGCTATAGGATGTTCCCTTGCTCCCTATTTAGTGCATGACTTAACCTCCAGTGTGCTGTCTGTCTGCACTGGTCTCAGAACAGTTATAGGAGAGCTATAGGATGTTCCCTTGCTCCCTATTTAGTGCATGACTTAACCTCCAGTGTGCTGTCTGTCTGTACTGGTCTCAGAACAGTTATAGGAGAGCTATAGGATGCTCCCTTGCTCCCTATTTAGTGCACGACTTAACCTCCAGTGTGCTGTCTGTCTGCACTGGTCTCAGAACAGTTATAGGAGAGTTATAGGATGCTCCCTTGCTCCCTATTTAGTGAATGACTTAAACTCCAGTGTGCTGTCTGTCTGCACTGGTCTCAGAACAGTTATAGGACAGTTATAGGATGCTCCCTTGCTCCCTATTTAGTGAATGACTTAATCTCCAGTGTGCTGTCTGTCTGCACTGGTCTCAGAACAGTTATAGGAGAGCTATAGGATGCTCCCTTGCTCCCTATTTAGTGCATGACTTAACCTCCAGTGTGCTGTCTGTCTGCACTGGTCTCAGAACAGTTATAGGACAGTTATAGGATGCTCCCTTGCTCCCTATTTAGTGAATGACTTAATCTCCAGTGTGCTGTCTGTCTGCACTGGTCTCAGAACAGTTATAGGAGAGCTATAGGATGCTCCCTTGCTCCCTATTTAGTGCATGACTTAACCTCCAGTGTGCTGTCTATCTGCACTGATCTCAGAACAGTTATAGGAGAGCTATAGGATGCTCCCTTGCTCCCTATTTAGTGAATGACTTAATCTCCAGTGTGCTGTCTGTCTGCACTGGTCTCAGAACAGTTATAGGACAGTTATAGGATGCTCCCTTGCTCCCTATTTAGTGAATGACTTAATCTCCAGTGTGCTGTCTGTCTGCACTGGTCTCAGAACAGTTATAGGAGAGCTATAGGATGCTCCCTTGCTCCCTATTTAGTGCATGACTTAACCTCCAGTGTGCTGTCTGTCTGCACTGGTCTCAGAACAGTTATAGGAGAGCTATAGGATGCTCCCTTGCTCCCTATTTAGTGCATGACTTAACCTCCAGTGTGCTGTCTATCTGCACTGGTCTCAGAACAGTTTGAAATGCACCTTATTTTCATCCCAACTCCATATAAAGCCTCTGAAAGACACATTGTGAAGAGATTTCTGACCAGAGGCACTTTTGTAGGCACCTGTAGAAGTGCTTCAATGAAATCAACTTCATGTTGTTGTGTCACATGACTCAGTGCCAGAAGTTTAACCCTTAAATGACAGTCTAGAATCTTGTGAACAATATTCAGTCTGTTTAAATTAAGTTAAATGATGCATATATATTATATATATAGGGAAGCCAAAATATAACGGGTGGGGTGGGGGGGACTTTACCCCATCCCAAATTATCCCTATGCCCCCCAACCCCCCCCCCCCAGCGCTTCTTATGCAACGCTGAGAATGCAGCGACACTTGCATTGCATTATGAATTGCACTCTGACACGTTCCGGAACACAACAACGTGTGAATTGGAGCGTTTACATTCACGTACATGCTTAGAGCATGTTTCGCAGCTAAGCAAGATTTTACGAATTTCGTCTTTGTGTAAAAATACAAAAATATATATATATATAAAATATTTGAACTTTTGTTATTTGAACTACCCTTTACAGTACCCTTTATAGCCTCTGTATTGGTTTTATGTTTTCCTCAGCCATCGGCGAGCCAGTTAGCATAAACTGGTTCAACCCTCAAGGCGAGCGAATTATTGCGAACCAGCGAGTGGTCGTGCATACAGAAGGAGTGCGTTCCAGACTCACCATCTACAATGCCATCATTGAGGATGCCGGGATATACCGATGCCAGGCCACGGATGCCAAAGGAGAAACTCAAGAGGCCACAGTGGTATTAGAGATTTACCGTGAGTTCATTTACGCTAACTCAGACGAACGCAGTCAGCTCGTGGCCAGTCAATTAGCATGAACCTGAAATTGCTTTTACAAATGCACAGTCGGCTGAGTTTCCTAGAAATTGTGGCAATTTGTGTTATGCATGTTTTAAAGATCAGTCCACGGCCATCCGAGCGCAGTGCCAGTGCAATTTAGGCCAATCCAGGACGTGTAGAGCAAATCAGTCTCATCACACTCCTTTTTGCTGAATTGTAGCATTGTATTGCTACATTACGACTTTGTCTTACAGTTCAATAACACTCAGTGAAGTCCATCTGGTCTTGTGTCCTCTCGTGGCATTTAGAAAGATTGCCAAGCAAAGTATTTTCAACAGGTTCAGTGAAGACAAATGATTAATAAATTATTGCCATAGTCACAGTGTAAAAACATGACCTAGAGCGACTGACCTGACCTCATAACTGAAGTCAAATGATGAGATTCAGGGTAATAAAATCTGTTCAGCCCAGACTGAGAGAAATATCTCAGAACAGTTATAGGAGAGCTATAGGATGCTCCCTTGCTCCCTATTTAGTGCATGACTTAACCTCCAATGTGCTGTCTGTCTGCACTGGTCTCAGAACAGTTATAGAGAGCTATAGGATGCTCCCTTGCTCCCTATTTAGTGCATGACTTAACCTCCAGTGTGCTGTCTGTCTGCACTGGTCTCAGAACAGTTATAGGAGAGCTACAGGATGCTCCCTTGCTCCCTATTTAGTGCATGACTTAACCTCCAGTGTGCTGTCTGTCTGCACTGGTCTCAGAACAGTTATAGAGAGCTATAGGATGCTCCCTTGCTCCCTATTTAGTGCATGACTTAACCTCCAGGGTGCTGTCTGTCTGCACTGGTCTCAGAACAGTTATAGGAGAGCTATAGGATGCTCCCTTGCTCCCTATTTAGTGCATGACTTAACCTCCAGTGTGCTGTCTGTCTGCACTGGTCTCAGAACAGTTATAGAGAGCTATAGGATGCTCCCTTGCTCCCTATTTAGTGCATGACTTAACCTCCAGTGTGCTGTCTGTCTGCACTGGTCTCAGAACAGTTATAGGAGAGCTATAGGATGCTCCCTTGCTCCCTATTTAGTGCATGACTTAACCTCCAGTGTGCTGTCTGTCTGCACTGGTCTCAGAACAGTTATAGGAGAGCTATAGGATGCTCCCTTGCTCCCTATTTAGTGCATGACTTAACCTCCAGTGTGCTGTCTGTCTGCACTGGTCTCAGAACAGTTATAGGAGAGCTATAGGATGCTCCCTTGCTCCCTATTTAGTGCATGACTTAACCTCCAGTGTGCTGTCTGTCTGCACTGGTCTCAGAACAGTTATAGGAGAGCTATAGGTTGCTCCCTTGCTCCCTATTTAGTGCATGACTTAACCTCCAGTGTGCTGTCTGTCTGCACTGGTCTCAGAACAGTTATAGGAGAGCTATAGGATGCTCCCTTGCTCCCTATTTAGTGCATGACTTAACCTCCAGTGTGCTGTCTGTCTGCACTGGTCTCAGAACAGTTATAGGAGAGCTATAGGATGCTCCCTTGCTCCCTATTTAGTGCATGACCTAGAGCGACTGACCTGACCTCATAACTGAAGTCAAATGATGAGATTCAGAGTAATAAAATCTGTTCAGCCCAGACTGAGAGAAATATATGTGAATATTATTTTGACAAGCATGCTTGTGTAATAGTATGGGAATGGATTTGATTGATGGGGAGAAAAACAATAAGTCCCACTTTATAAAACTGCTAAACGTACAGTATACGTGCATAAGTGCATGAGTTATATGTAACGTTCTCTTTGTTGTGTCACGCAGAGAAGTTAACGTTCCGCGAGGTGAAAACGCCGCAGGAGTTTCGTCAGGGTGAGGACGCTGAAGTCGTCTGTGATGTCATCAGCTCACCTGTACCTGCCGTGTCCTGGTTCTACAAGAACAGAGAGATAACATCTGAAACAACCAGTAAGACCTTAAAGAGAGTTTCTTTTAAGTGAACGTGAAATAGAAACCTGGTTTACTTATGTCTTACGGTGCACGAGGTGCTACACCATTTGTGAGGTCCAATTATTTGTATTTATTTATTTATTTATTTTCAGTGCTCTTTGAAACCTACTTTCTTCAACTTGACCATGTAATGTAAATGTCTTACATAAGACTAAATATTTTAAATGCAGTGTATCAGAAATAAAGTGTCATGTGTCACTGGACATCACTGAATATGACTAAGAAAAGCAGCATAAAAACATGGGTAGGATTGCTCAATCAGAATACAATTAATTATAACTTTTGACCAATAGGTCGCGCAGTCACCATATTTACATAGTGAGGTCAGAGTGTGGTCGTTATGTGACACACAACGTTTAATGAAAATATGACAAAGCCTTGCAGAGTTACAGCCTCGGGTGCTTTTTGGCGACTTGCCATCAAATTTAATGGAGCGCAGTTCGAGAACCCTTTGGTCTATCGAAAAGCTTTTGATAACGTTTTGTCGTGAGCATCCCTAGATGAAACACTACAAATTTAGTGCAAATCAGACTTACGGCCAAGGAGGAGTTCGAAAAGTAGGTTTTCAATGAAATACAAAATTGCGGACAGGAAGTATGGCCAACCATGGATAATTGGGTATCACCGTACTCGGCATAACCCAAGAAATCTACAGAAAGCCGTCACAGAATGATAAGTCAAATGAATCAAACGTTATAAGCATTTGTAAACATTTCATTATAACTTTTGACCACAAGTGGGCGCTGACCCAAAACTTTATATCTACCCTCAGGGCACAGTGCTGATGATGTATATCAAGTTTTTTGATGGTACGCCAATGCCTTTTTAAAATACAGCATTTTACGACAAAATTAGAAATAGCTGACACCCAAAATGGACAACATGACTCGTTATGCCCCAAGGAATCTAAGGAGAACAATCTCATGATTTTAGGTCAAACTATTCAGAAGTTATAAGTAAAAATAGGCATTTTTTTCATATCTCCTGACCACTAGGTGGCGCTGTGACGAAATGCTGCAGGTACCCTGAAGTCATGATGGTTATGACACATACCAAGTTTCGTGTCAATACACCAAAGCGTTGGGAAGACGACCGTTTTGGCGTGCTCGCCGACAAAGACTTGCAGACTTGAATATGTTTTTTAGGAAAACTTCTATATGGCGGAAAATCTAGTAGGGAGAAAATGATTCACGGCCTTATGCTTCAAAAGTTATAAACTTAAACATAAGTGAAACATTGAACAGGCGCTAGTTATTATTATTATTATTGCTAGGCTATTATTATAGGCATATTTATTTGTTATTTTTTGTATTTTCTCCCCAATCTGGATCGCCCTCAATCCGGAACGCCCTCAATCCTCAATCCGGGTGGCGGAGGACGAATCTCAGTTGCCTCCGCGTCTGAGGCCGTCAATCCGCACATCTTATCACGTGAGGTTGAGCGCGTTACCGTGGAGACGTAGCGCATGTGGAGGCTTCACGCTATTCTCCGCGGCATCCACGCACAACTCACCACACGCCCCACCGAGAGCGAGAATCACATTATAGCAACCACGAGGAGGTTACCCCATGTGACTCCACCCTCCTTAGCAACCGGGACAATTTGGTTGCTAAGGAGACCTGGCTGGAGTCACTCAGTACGCCCTGGATTCAAACGTCAATACTCGCTGAGATACCCAGACCACAAGGTATATTTTATTAATAGAATCTCTAAATGTAAGAATTTCATTTAGTTGCACTGATGCACTTCCAGTTTAAGCCCCGCCCACATGTGGTTCTGTCCGAATACAGAGACAGATACAGATCATTTTGTCATATGATCAGATGCAGATGAAATACAGATGTTGGCTTCACTGCTGTACATCTCCCAATATGTACAGAAACCACATTCAGTGTTTGAATTCATTAAAGGACCTCAGATTGCAGAATAAAATAAAAGTACTTCTTGAACTAAATTTATCTTCTCTGTGTCATACCTATAATTGAAATTCAGAGGCAGAACTTTGGCAGAAGTTATCTGCTCTCTCCAGCTGAGATTTCTCAAGGATTTGATTATTTTTATTCTAATTAGGGTGTTTTAAATCTCTCTCCTGTAAGAAAAGAGAAAGGGTTGTGTTCAGCTGGCGATGTCAAACCCGTAACACTTCTGCCTGTAATCTTCCAGGTGTTTAACAGATGCCCTTGAAATAAAAGGACGAGTTTTGAGGATTGATGATAAAATGTTCCTTTTATTGCTCTCAAATGAAAAATAAAGTCTCATTAATTAAACCATCAGCTTTTTATTTTGTCTTTGAACACAGGATCATATTTTTCTAAAACAAATCTGTCTGTCTGTCTGTCTTTTGATCTATCTGTCTGTCTTTCTGTCATTTGATCTATCTGTCTGTCTGTCGTTTGATCTGTCTGTCTGTCTGTCTTTTGATCTGTCTGTCTGTCATTTGATCTATCTGTCTGTCGGTCTGTCATTTGATCTGTCTGTCTGTCTTTGATCTATCTGTCTGTCATTTGATCTACCTGTCTGTCTGTCTATCTGTCTGTCGTTTGATCTGTCTGTCTGTTGTTTGATCTTGTCTGTCGTTTCATCTATCTGTCTGTCTGTCTGTCTGTCGTTTGATCTATCTGTCTGTCTGTCTGTCATTTGATCTATCTGTCTGTCTGTCGTTTGATCTGTCTGTCTGTCTGTCTTTTGATCTATCTGTCTGTCTTTCTGTCATTTGATCTATCTGTCTGTCTGTCGTTTGATCTGTCTGTCTGTCTGTCGTTTTATCTGTCTGTCTTGTCTGTCTGTCATTTGATCTATCTGTCTGTCTGTCATTTGATCTACCTGTCTGTCTGTCTGTCTGTCTGTCGTTTGATCTGTCTGTCTGTCTGTCGTTTGATCTATCTGTCTGTCGTTTGATCTGTCTGTCTGTCTTTCTGTCATTTGATCTGTCTGTCTGTCTGTCATTTGATCTATCTATCTGTCTGTCTATCTCTCTGTCTGTCATTTGGTCTGTCTGTCTGTCATTTGATCTATCTGTCTGTCTGTCATTTGATCTGTCTGTCTGTCTGTCATTTGATCTGTCTGTCTGTCTGTCATTTGATCTATCTCTCTGTCTGTCATTTGATCTGTCTGTCTGTCTGTCATTTGATCTATCTGTCTGTCTGTCATTTGATCTGTCTGTCTGTCATTTGATCTATTTGTCTGTCGTTTGATCTGTCTGTCTGTCGTTTGATCTGTCTATCTGTCTGTCATTTGATCTATCTCTCTGTCTGTCATTTGATCTGTCTGTCTGTCTGTCATTTGATCTATCTGTCTGTCTGTCATTTGATCTGTCTGTCTGTCATTTGATCTGTCTATCTGTCTGTCATTTGATCTATCTGTCTGTCGTTTGATCTATCTGTCTGTCGTTTGATCTGTCTGTCTGTCGTTTGATCTGTCTATCTGTCTGTCTGTCATTTGATCTATCTGTCTGTCGTTTGATCTATCTGTCTGTCTGTCATTTGATCTATCTATCTATCTATTATTCTATCGTTCTATTTATCAAATACTGCTCACGATTTCTTCAGGAAATATAAAAACCTAGTTTTCATTCTGCTATCACTATCCGTCTCTGTCTGTCTTCTCATGAAGGCCACCTGCAAGTTCTTCCCACCAACAACCTCCGGATCCAGAGAGTGAGTAAAGCGGATGAGGGTGTGTATCGCTGTGAGGGGCGTGTGGAAGCCAGAGGAGAAATCGATTTCAGAGACATTGTTGTGCTGGTGAACGGTAAGACCAGTTTTCACGAGATTGACCTGAAGTGTGATAGCGTGTACTGTATGTATTATTCACTGAGCGCATACCCTACAGCAGAGCTTCTCTGCATGACACTGTAGCTTATCGACCCAGGCCTAACCAAAGACTGACCATTCACTGGTTAAGAATGTTACCTTTTTTAAGACAAGCATACTCAATGAGGGCATTTCAGAATACATCTTATCACTAAACATAAAAATAAAAAAAATCATTTAAGTCAACCAACTTCATCAGACAGACCATGCTTTTAAACCTTAAAAATAAAGTTCACCAGCTAAACTAAAACTAACAAGCACTTAACAAACCAGTGTGGACTAGCATGCTGGTCTAAGCTGTTCTTCCCCTTTAAAGCACACTAAAGCATGTACAGTAACTAAACATTTTAAAGCTAGAAATAACAAAGGAAAAAGATACATTCACAAGTTGACCACACTAATCGAATAGTAATTTGTTTGACAACTGTCATCCAGAGCCATCACTATTGGTCACCATAAAATGTTTTGTTACTATCTAACTAACTAACAAACTAACTAATTAACTAACTAACTCACTCACTCACTAACTAACTAGCTAGCTAACTAACTAACTAACTAAATAACTAATAAACTAACTAAATAACTAACTAATTAACTAACTAGCTAGCTAACTAACTAGCTAACTAACTAACTCACTAACTAATTAACTAACTAGCTAACTAACTAGCTAGCTAACTAACTAACTCACTAACTAATTAACTAACTTACTAGCTAACTAACTAACTCACTAACTAATTAACTAAATAAATAAATAACTAATTAACTAACTAACTAGCTAACTAATTAACTAACTCACTCACTAACTAGCTAGCTAACTAAATAACTAAATAAATAACTAATTAACTAACTAAATAACTAACTAATTAACTAACTAACTAGCTAGCTAGCTAACTAGCTAACTAACTAACTCACTAACTTACTAACTAATTAACTAACTAGCTAACTAACTAACTCACTAACTAATTAACTAAATAAATAAATAAATAACTAATTAACTAACTAACTAGCTAGCTAACTAATTAACTAACTCACTAACTAACTAGCTAGCTAACTAACTAACTAAATTAATAACTAATTAACTAACTAAATAACTAACTAATTAACTAACTAGCTAGCTAGCTACCTAACTAGCTAACTAACTAATTCACTAACTAATTAACTAACTTACTAGCTAACTAACTAACTCACTAACTAATTAACTAACTAAATAAATAAATAACTAATTAACTAACTAACTAATTAACTAACTAACTAACTAACTAACTAACTAATGCCCTTAGCACTAACATACTAAAATGCTCATAAACTAACAAACTTACCAGCTAATTAACGCACTAACCATAACTCTACCTAACTAACTTAGTATCATACTAATTATGGCACAAATTAATACATTTACTAACTAACTACTGCACTAACTTACCAAATAACTTAATAACTAACTAACTAACTAATGCCCTTAGCACTAACATACTAAAATGCTCATAAACTAACTAACACACTGATGCACTAACTAACAAACTTACCAGCTAATTAACGCACTAACCATAACTCTACCTAACTAACTTAGTGTCATACTAATTAAGGCACAAATTAATACATTTACTAACTACCACACTAACTTACCAAATAACTTAATAACTAACTTACTAACACACTAACTAACTAACTTACCTATCTACTTACAAACTAACTAGCTGCTTAACTAACTAGCTAATAACTAACCAGAAAACTAACCAATGAACTGACTAACTAGCTGACATACTAACTAACTAGCAAGCTAACTAACTTTTGAAAGTAACAAGACTTATTAGGTCAACCATCTTCGTCAGAGAGAGTAAGCTGGTCAACGGTCAAAAGCTACAGTAGTTCACCAGCTAGACTAACATCAAACCAGCACCAAACAGCAAACACCGGCCTGACTTGACTTATTTAGACCAGCATCCTGCTCATCATGGCTCTTTTTAGCAAAGGATGTTAGAAACTAAAATGGGCGTCTCACATTGCAGATCCACACAGTTTATCATCCTGGCATCTCCCTCAATTTTCTGCTGGCTGGTTTTGTGACTAAATGTTTCAATTATCATTCACTTTAAGCTTCTGTAACTTACAAGCAAACTATGAGCTTATCTTTAAAGATGTGTCCCAAAACAATGTCTTTTGAACATGTTCAGGTACCTTATTGCGCAAAATGAGCAGTTGTGAGGATTTGATAGCACCAAGCTCTGCCTGAGCGGACACAGTAGAATTTGCACAACTCATATTTCTTTAAACTGATGTAATAACATGCAAAATAAAAAAAAAGTGGATCGCGTTCAATTTAGCATCGCCACTTATAGCTTTCAGGAAGATCCAATAAGCTTGCTCAATGAGCCGCATCCTATTATTCCAAAGCATGGCAAGTGCCTTCTGCCGTGGAAACAGAACAACCTGCTGCTTTAATCACTTAGCAAGTGCTGACTAGAAAGCGACTATTGGCCCGTGTCTTGTATCCAATACTCAAGATTGAATCCAGAGTTTTCCCCGAGATTTATTGGCAGCCTTGGCTGTGTTGCAGTGGAATGGAACGGAACATCATTCGCTCTTATAATGAAGTGCCATTTTTCCCTTATCATTCCTTATTGAATTAACATGGTCATCTTCCATATGCGCACCATCTGTTAGATTGTAGTTTGGATCATTGTTCTTCTATTAAAGAAGACCACACATTGTAAATGCTGTATCAGGGGAATATGATTTTAAAGGGTTTTATTTCCTCACTGAATTAAATGAATGGTAAAGAGATAGTCGAGTTTAAAGGAATAGTTCACCCAAAATAAGATTTCTGTCATCACTTTCTTAATTTATTCTAAACCCGTATATGTAAATATCAGGTGTATAAACATGGTCATGTTAATTAGTTAGTTACTTTGTAAGTATTTTAGTTTGTTGTTGCCTTAGTTAGTATGTTAGTTAGTAAGCTAGTAAATTAGTGTGATAGTTAGTAAGTGCATTAGTTAGTGCATTGATCTGTTAGTTTGTGATTATTTTACTACGATAGTGCCTTAGTTAGTTAGTGCCTTAATTACTCATTAAGTTAATTAGTAAGTTAGTAAGTTTTTGTATGTTAGTGCGTTAGTTAGTTGGTAAGTTATTGCGGTAGTTAGTTAGTGCCTTAATTACTCATTAAGTTAATTAGTAAGTTAGTAAGTTTTTGTATGTTAGTGCGTTAGTTAGTTGGTAAGTTAGTGCGGTAGTTAGTTAGTGCCTTAATTACTCATTAAGTTAATTAGTAAGTTAGTAAGTTTTTGTATGTTAGTGCGTTAGTTAGTTGGTAAGTTAGTGCGGTAGTTAGTTAGTGCCTTAATTACTCATTAAGTTAGTTAGTAAGTTAGTAAGTTTTTGTATGTTAGTGCGTTAGTTAGTTGGTAAGTTAGTGCGGTAGTTAGTTAGTGCCTTAATTACTCATTAAGTTAGTTAGTAAGTTAGTAAGTTTTTGTATGTTAGTGCGTTAGTTAGTTGGTAAGTTAGTGCGGTAGTTAGTTAGTGCCTTAATTACTCATTAAGTTAATTAGTAAGTTAGTAAGTTTTTGTATGTTAGTGCGTTAGTTAGTTGGTAAGTTAGTGCGGTAGTTAGTTAGTGCCTTAATTACTCATTAAGTTAATTAGTAAGTTAGTAAGTTTTTGTATGTTAGTGCGTTAGTTAGTTGGTAAGTTAGTGCGGTAGTTAGTTAGTGCCTTAATTACTCATTAAGTTAATTAGTAAGTTAGTAAGTTTTTGTATGTTAGTGCGTTAGTTAGTTGGTAAGTTAGTGCGGTAGTTAGTTAGTGCCTTAATTACTCATTAAGTTAGTTAGTAAGTTAGTGTGATAGTTAGCTGGTAAGTTAGTAAGTGCATTAGTTAGTGCATTGATCTGTTAGTTTGTGATTATTTTACTACGATAGTGCCTTAGTTAGTTAGTGCCTTAATTACTCATTAAGTTAATTAGTAAGTTAGTAAGTTTTTGTATGTTAGTGTGTTAGTTAGTTGGTAAGTTAGTGCGGTAGTTAGTTAGTGCCTTAATTACTCATTAAGTTAATTAGTAAGTTTTAGTAAGTTGGTGCGTAAGTTAGTTGATATGTTAGTGAGTTAGTTAGTTAGTTAGTACATCCGTTAGTGTCTAAATTACTAAGTAAGTTACTTACTAAGTAAGTTAGTACATTTTAGGAAGTTAGAGCATTAGTTAGTTGGTAAGTTAGTGCGGTAGTTAGTTAGTACCTTAATTACTCATTAAGTTAATTAGAAAGTTTTAGTAAGTTGGTGCGTAAGTTAGTTGATGTTAGTTAGTTAGTTAGTTAGTACATCCGTTAGTGTCTAAATTACTAAGTAAGTTACTTAATAATTAAGTTAGTAAGTTTTAGGAAGTTAGAGCATTAGTTAGTTGGTAAGTTAGTGCGGTAGTTAGTAAGTGCATTCCTTTGTGCCTTAATTAGTTAGTTAGTTAGTGCATTCATTACTAAGTTAATTAGTAAGTTAGTATGTTTTAGTTACTTACTTTTTAAGTATTTTAGTATAGTGGTGGCTTAGTATGTTAGTTAGTTAGCTAGTAAGTTAGTGTGATAGTTAGTTGGTAAGTTAGTGCATTAATTTGTGCCTTAATTAGTTAATTAGTTTGTTAGTACATTCATTACTAAGTTAATTAGAAAGTTAGTATGTTTTAGTAAGTTAGTTGGTTAGTTATTTAGTACATCAGTTAGTGACTTAATTACTTAGTAAGTTAATTACTAAGATATCAAGTTTTAATAAGTTAGCGTGTTAGTTAGTTAAGTTAGTTAGGTGCATTAGTGAACAAATGTGTTAGTTAGATTGTGAGTATATTAGTACGTTAGTTAGATAGTTAGTTAGCACAACATCATAATACAACAAATTAAAGACAACAACATTAAGGCATGACTTATAATGAAAGTGTTTACCAATAGCTTTAAGTCATATAAGACATTGCAGTATGAATTTCTGTAAAGTTACTTTAAAACAATGTATATTGTGAAAATAAATTTGATTTGACTTAGCCAATTGTTTCAGCAGGGATTGTTCACTTAATTGAGCAATAATTTGAGATGGCCCATTTGCTTCCTCTTTGTTCTAATATCTTGTTTGTTCCATCTGAGTTTCTTCTATCCTGTTTATCTCCGTATGGAATATATTTATGGAAAACGATTAGCATGCAGACGTGCACTTGCGTGCTATTTCTTCACCCTTGACCATGGCCTTCATCATCAGAGGAGTTGTTTGAGCGCAGACGGGTCGAATTGGCAGCTTCTCTATGCCGTATCCTTGATCCTTTAAAGGAAATGTCACAGAGATAGAGGGCATCTCATTTGTGGTGTCCTTCACTGATACAAAAACGAGTCATTTCAACCCATTTGAACTCTGCCAATTCTAACAGGGCTCAAATCACAGAGTGGCAGATAATGATTCTGCTTGATTTGCTCTCCGGCTGCAGTGGGTGGCGAGAGGAATTGTTGAGGTCGTTTTTATTCTCTTATAACATCAAATCAAATAGATTCAGCAGATCTTGGTTACATGATGGAAAGTTGTTTGGAACTAAGGACATTATTTGGGGAAATCTAAGGGTAATCAGATGCATTTGTTGAGAGAATGTAAACAAACCGCTTGACAGTTTAATTACTCTCTGTAGAGTTTCATTATCAATACCAGAGGCAAAGTGAAATAAATAGTCATTTGTCTGAGAAAAAAAATACAATTAAAAATAAGTAAATAGAAAGTTATTGAGCACATCATTGTGTAGAAGAGATGGTGATTATATGAGAAAATAACAAAAGCAACTGCTGAAAAAAGCCTATAGCAGTCTGTTTAATGCTGTCATGATTTAAAGAGAGGTGTAGATTTTGATTTGTTGCTGGTGGTAATGGAGGGGTGGTCGTTTACAGATGATGTCAACGCTGTATATTGATTATTGATTATATTATATTGATTGCAACACTTTGGTCAGTGTATTGTTGATCACTGTTTGTTGTCCCTTGTAGATGAATATTGAAATATTCCAGCGTTTCTCTGTTTGTTGTTGTTCACAGTTCCACCTGTTCTATCAGTGCCGCAGCAGGCCTTTAATGCCACCGCGGATTACCAGGAGACTGTGACCTTCACCTGCATCACCTCGGGCTCCCCCGACCCTCAGGTGACCTGGTACTGGTGGGTAACATTAGAAACTAGACAGACATTCAATGTTAAAAACCCTTGAAATTTGAAGGTCATATAGGCCTACAGACAACAGACAGCACAAATAGACACAGACAGACAGACAGACTGACAGACAGATATATAGATAGAGAGACAGCACAGATAGACACAGACAGACAGACTGACATATAGATAGAGCGACAGACATATAGATAGACCGACAGCACTATAGAATAATATATAGAATGATAGACATACAGACATACTGTCAGTCATGAGAAAGACAGATAAAAAATAAAGATAGATATAAAATAGAATGATAAAGCGATCAATAGATAAAACGACAGACGGATGGATGGACAGACGGACAGACAGGTAGATAGATAGACAGACAGGTAGATACACAGACAGACAGACAGGTAGATAGATACACAGACAGACAGACAGGTAGATAGATGGACAGACAGACAGACAGAGATATATAAATAGATAGATAGATAGACAGATAGATAGACATTGACCAATAGATAGACAGACAGACAGACAGAATGGACAATAGATAGATAAATACATAGACAGACAGAAAGACAGACAGAATTGACAATAGATAGATAGACAGATAGATAGATATTGACCGACAGACAGATAGATAGATAGACAGACAGACAGACAGACAGAATTGACAATAGATAGATAGATAGATAGATAGATAGATAGATAGATAGATAGATAGATAGATAGATAGATAGATAGATAGATAGACAGACAGAATGGACAATAGATAGATAGATATTGACAGATAGATAGATAGACAGACAGACAGATAGCTAGATAGACAGACAGACAGACAGACAGATAGATAGATAGATAGATAGATAGATAGACAGACAGATAGACAGACAGACAGATAGATAGATAGATAGATAGACAGACAGACAGACAGAATGGACAATAGATAGATAAATACATAGACAGACAGAAAGACAGACAGAATTGACAATAGATAGATAGACAGATAGATAGATATTGACCGACAGACAGATAGATAGATAGACAGACAGACAGACAGACAGAATTGACAATAGATAGATAGACAGATAGATAGATATTGACAGATAGATAGATAGATAGATAGACAGACAGACAGACAGACAGATAGATAGATAGATAGACAGACAAACAGACAGACAGATAGATAGATAGACAGACAGACAGATAGATAGATAGATAGACAGACAGATAGATAGATAGATAGACAGACAGAATGGACAATAGATAGATAGACAGACAGACAGATAGCTAGATAGACAGACAGACAGACAGATAGATAGATAGATAGACAGACAGACAGACAGACAGACAGACAGATAGATAGACAGACAGACAGACAGACAGATAGATAGATAGACAGACAGACAGACAGACAGACAGACAGACAGACAGACAGACAGACAGACAGATAGATAGATAGATAGATAGATAGATAGATAGATAGATAGATAGATAGATAGATAGATAGATAGATAGATAGATAGACAGACAGAATGGACAAAAGATAGATAGACAGATAGATAGATATTGACCGACAGACAGACAGATAGATAGATATACAGACAGACAGAATTGACAATAGATAGGTAGATAGACAGATAGATAGATATTGACTGATAGATAGATAGACAGACAGACAGACAGACAGACAGACAGACAGACATGTAGATAGATAGACAGACAGACAGACAGAATGGAAAATAGATAGACAGATAGATAGATATTGACCGACAGACAGACAGAAAGACAGACAGAATTGACAATAGATAGATAGACAGATAGATAGATATTGACCGACAGACAGACAGATAGATAGATATACAGACAGACAGAATTGACAATAGATAGATAGATATTGACAGATAGATAGATAGATAGATAGACAGACAGACAGAATGGACAATAGATAGATAGATAGACAGATAGATAGATATTGACCGATAGATAGATAGACAGACAGACAGACAGAATGGACAATAGATAGATAGATAGACAGATAGATAGATATTGACTGATAGATAGATAGACAGACAGACAGAAAGACAGACAGACAGAGAGAATGGACAGTAGATAGATATTGACCGACAGATAGATAGATCGACAGACAGACAGACAGACAGACAGATAGATAGATAGATAGATAGATAGATAGATAGACAGACAGACAGACAGACAGACATGTAGATAGATAGATAGACAGACAGACAGACAGACAGAATGGACAATAGATAGATAGATAGACAGATAGATAGACAGATAGACAGATAGATAGATATTGACCGACAGACAGGCAGAACGACAGACAGGTAGA